>NC_135868.1:325000-332500 GCF_031162955.1 Sander vitreus
CATCAAGCTAGGTGACGTAAATAGTGTGAGACGAGAGATGTAGGTCACTGAGCGGTGTCACACTAAACTAAGTGGTACTATGACAAACCTACGGATAACTGAGACTTTCTTTGGTTGAAAAATGATCTTTTAAACTGACGAACATCATACATGGCTCAACTCAAACGAGATCAAAAAATAATTTCCCTCTCCCCGTTCACTATTCATATTTTTTCCAAATTAAGGTCCCATGAGGTCCACCGGAAGGGGAGGGACTTCGCCTCTCTATCTTCCCTAGCCGCTATGTTACTGATGCACTAGTGGCTAGTGAGAGGGACTGTGTTACCCGCCACTGCCGAAATCTACCCGCATTTGGCAGGTTGGCGGGTGCTGGTTATGTTATTCTTTTATTTTTATCAAAAAGCCAAAGTTTGACCTTAAAACAAACAACAGATTTATTGTTAGCAGTGGAGGGGGGTTTCTAAGCACATCTCTGGTAAATACGACATATAACCCTGCTGCTGTTCTCAAAAAAACGTTGAAAAAAGTGACAAATGTTGGAAAAAGCTACAAAAACGCAGGAAAAAAACCGAGAAAAACATTTTTTATTGTATAACGCTGAAAAAAACAACAAAATCGGTAAACATGACAAAAAAAAAACATCAAAAACATCGCCAAAGGTGACAAAAACTTACATAAAAACAATTGGAAAAAGTGAGGAAAAAAACATCAGAAAAACTGACAAAAACATAATTAACAAAACGCCAAAAAAGTGACAAAACAATTGGAAGAAAATCGACAAAAACGTTGAGAAAAGTGTAGAAAAACAACAACAAAATGTTGAAATTTTGACCCAGAAAAAAACAACGTTGCAGGTCATACTCGTCTGTGTGTGACTCCTTTCCTTCCACGTGCAACACAAACAGTTTACATAAACACAAACAGCTTGACTTCATTCACGTATTTGCTGATTCTGTCTCAGTCTAAAAGGGTCATTTCAGTATTTTTTTAACCTATTTTCCTCATGCATTTGTGATGATGATGATGATGCCTCTCCCTCTACTCACCCTTTCTCTCTCCACTCTCTTCCCTCTCCCTCTATCCTCTCCTCTCCCTCTATCCTCTCCTCTACCTTTTTCACTCTCCTCTCCCTCGCCTCTCCCTCTTCCTCTCCCTCTCCTCTACCTTTTTCCCTCTCCTCTCCTCTCCTCTCCCTCTATCCTCTCCTCTACCTCTCCCTCTCCTCTCCCTCTCCTCTCTCTCTATCCTCTCCTCTCTCTCTATCCTCTCCTCTACCTATTTCCCTCTCCTCTTCGTCTCCCTCTCCTCTCCCTCTATCTTCTCCTCTACCTCTCCCTCTATCCTCTCCTCTATCTTCTCCTCTACCTCTCCCTCTATCCTCTCCTCTACCTCTCCCTCTCCTCTCCCTCTATCCTCTCCTCTTCCTCTCCCTCTCCTCTCCCTCTACCTCTATCCTCTCCTCTACCTTTTTCCCTCTCCTCTCCCTCTCCTCTCCCTCTATCCTCTCTACCTTTTTCCCTCTCCTCTCCCTCTCCTCTCCCTCTATCCTCTCTACCTTTTTCCCTCTCCTCTCCTTCTCCTCTCCCTCTATCCTCCCTACTTTTTTCCCTCTCCTCTTCCTCTCCCTCTACCCTCTCCTCTCCCTCTATCCTCTCCTCTCCCTCTATCCTCTCCCTCTTCCTTTTCCCTCTCCTCTTCCTCTCCCTCTACCTCTATCCCTCTTCCCTCTCCCTCTACCCTCTCCTCTCCCTCTATCCTCTCTACCCTTTTTCCCTCTCCTCTTCCCTCTCCCTCTACCTCTATCCTCTTCCTCTCCCTCTATCCTCTCCTCTCCCTCTATCCTCTTCCTCTCCCTCTACCCTCTCCTCTCCCTCTATCCTCTCTACCTCTCTCCCTCTCCTCTCCTCTCCCTCTACCCTCTCCTCTCCCTCTACCCTCTCCTCTCCCTCTATCCTCTCCTCTTCCTTTTTCCCTCTCCTCTTCCTCTCCCTCTCCCTCTAGACTCTCAGTCTGTCTCACTTCCCCATCCGTCCACTAGATGTCCTCAGACTTTCCCTCCGTCCCCCGTCACCTGCCGGCCCGCCCATCTCCACACCTGTTCACCCCTTTGTCACTAGTTTCCTTGTTTGTCTGTTTGCTGCGTTTGTGTTTCTGTCATCTGTATATTTAACTGTGAACTATTTCAACAGTATGTCCCTAAAATCATGGCAATCATTGGTGAGTGCTAAGTTTTCTTTCTGTTTTTGTTCAAATCAATAGAATATAATGCCTTTTATTGTCACTATACACATGTACAATGATGTTAAAAGCAACTCCTTTCCCAGTGTCAACATATACGTTAACAATATAACATGGAATAAAATAAGTAATGCAAAAAAAGGGGGGTAAAGTGCACAGTTGAGACACTATATACATATGAAAAAATCAATATGGTTTTATATACAGTGTGATATGCAGTGTGGGTTATTGCACATTATTTGAATATTGCCCAATATTGCAGCATGTCACATTTCTCTTAATTTCTGTGGCTTTCTCAGACACTTTTGTCGCTTTTTTGACACTTTTTCTCAACCTAAATTCCTACAAAAGTCAGCTAAAATGTTCCTTAGCATCATAGTTTAGCCAATCAAGCAACATTTTTTAACAGCAACCTGTTTCACAGCCGGAATATAAAAACTCTGAGTGTCTAGTAATTACAGTTTGAAAAACACTTTCTCGTCTTTTTGGTTTGGTGCACAACTATAATATATCTGGGCCAGATTAAAACCTGCGAGGGGCCGGGGTTTGGCCCGCCGGCCGTGAGTTTGACACCTGTGCTTTAAAGAGACCCTCTGTGTCTGTGGACCAAGGACTGAATAGAGCGATGAACTACCAATATCATTGTATAGATTGGAGCATTTGTTGACACACACGTACACACACACACACACACACACACACACACACACACACACACACACGTACACACACGTACACAAACACACACACGTACACAAACACACACACACACACACACACACACACACACACACACACACACACACACACACACACACACACACACACACACACACACACACACACACACACACACACACACACACGTACACAAACACACACACACACACACACACACACACACACACACACACACACACACACACACACACACACACACACACACACACACACACACTCTCTCTCTCTCTCTCTCTCTCTCTCTCTCTCTCTCTCTCTCTCTCTCTCTCTCTCTCTCTCTCTCTCTCTCTCTCTGTGTCTCTCTCTCTCTCTCTCTCTCTCTCTGTATGTCTCTCTCTCTCTCTCTCTCTCTCTCTCTCTCTCGGTGTACCTGAACAACCAGGTATCTGGATGGATCTCTGGCCATTTTAGAGAACTCCACTATCAGCTCTCTGAACCTGGGACGACTGGAAGGGTCGATCATCCAACCTGGAGAGAGAGAGAGAGAGAGAGAGAGAGAGAGAGAGAGAGAGAGAGAGAGAGTGATTTCCTCCCTCAACAGGACACTCAGGTAGCGATGTTCCGATACCATTTTTTCCTTCCCCGCTGTGTGCGTCCCCGGCTCTTACATTTCACCATGATCATGTAGACGTCGATGGTGCAGATGGGCGGCTGCGGCAGCCGGTCTCCTCGCTCCAGCACCGCTGCGATGTCGCTGGCCGGGATGCCATCGTACGGCTTGGAGCCGAACGTCATCAGCTCCCAAACCGTCACACCTGCAGAACACAACAAACGGGATATAAAGGTGTTTAAAGGTTTTAGGGAAACGGTATTTAACCATTCAGACACACAAAGGGATGTTGTTGTGATATAACCTTCCTGTTATTTCTATATATCAGACATTTGGGGACGATGGTTCCATACGACGCCGAAAGAAATCAACAAACATCGGAGAAAGTGACCAAAAACATCGGGTGACTGAAGAAAAAAAACATTTAAAGATGTTTTTTGGGGGGGCTTTTACCTTTATTTGATAGTGACAGTAGATAGACATTAAAGGGGGGGAGTGAAAGAGAGGGGAGGACACGCAGCAAAGGGCCGCAGGTTGGATTTAATCCCAGGCCGCTGTAAAGGACTCAGCGTAAATGGGGCGCACGCTCCTACTGGGTGAGCTAGAGCTCGCCCCTTATTTTGACCCAGAAAAACAGTCGCGTGGTCGACAGGAAGACTACACAAGGGATAAGCATCATGAGTAAATGTCACAGAGGAGTCAGATTTCAGGCGGCTGCTTCCCTTTTTTTAAATTGGAAAGTGTGAAAGCTTCACGAGTTCTGGATCTCAACAACCACGTTTAAAACCACAGCAGTTTGTTGCTCATTTCTGATCACCAGACTGTAACATATGGGAGGTGTTGTATATGTCATACTGGAGTGTGTCCCTAGGTGGCAGTAGGTGTTCATCTGGGGCATGGGGGTGGTGTGTGGTTCAAGGCTTCTCTGCAGTTGTGGTATTTTTGAGAGACCGCCAAGCTCATGTAATGCCCAACCAAGTGTTCATTAAATCCAGATAACCTCCATCCAAACTGTCCGTCTTTCCTTTCCATGATCAAGGATATTAAACAGACCTAAACACGTTTTACAGTTTTGAGCGGCGATTCAGAGTGAAAATCAGCGTAATTTAGCGGACCGTTTTTCAGCTCGGAGGGATTTAACAATCTCTTATTTTATTCGTTATTAATCTGCAGGGAATTGTGTGCCTGCAGACTCCGTGTTGCCCTGCCGAAAGCAGCTACTGCAGCATCTGGGGCTTTCTGACTAGGAATAAGTTAAAATATTAATATAAAAAAGCCTACTGCATTGTAGGCTCCACCTACGTAAACACCTTCCCGTAGTCAACGGCGCCGTCATTACGTCGACCAGCGTAGCGCGCGGAGTGCAAGCGTAGGGTTAATGATTAAAATATGTCAAGCTTCACTGGAAACAGTCCGAGCAGGTTGTAGTCTTACTACAGGTTTACCGGGGGCCCTGTGAGGGCTGGAGAGCCGGAGGTTGACTCACCGTAGCTCCAGACGTCGCTCTGATGTGTGTAGGTCCACTGGAGGATCGACTCCAACGCCATCCACTTAATGGGAACCTGCAGAGAGCAGAGCAGGACAAACTCACTCCTGGAGACAATCAATCAGCCCTCCTGTCCAACACGTTCTCACGCCCATCTCATAAAACCTGGACGCTGGGTCAGGTGCCTTTGTTGTTCTTATTGACGCTAAAAGTCTCCTTTAGCGCTATAAGTAAACGTGCTTGGTCGGGACTATTGACGTCCCTTTAGCGCTATAAGTAAACGTGCTTGGTCGGGACTATTGACGTCCCTTTAGCGCTATAAGTAAACGAGCTTGGTCGGGACTATTGACGTCCCTTTAGTGCTGTAAGTAGTAGACGTGCTTGCGTCGGAGCACTATTGGGCACTGACGCCCCTTTAGAGCTATAAGTAAACGTGCTTGGTTGGGACTATTGACGTCCCTTTAGCGCTATAAGTAAACGCGCTTGGTCGGGACTATTGCCGTCATTTTACCGCTATAAGTAAATGTGCTTGCTCTTTGCAAATACAACTGATCACTTCAGGTGAAAACTGAAATGGTTTCAAATCAGCATCCACTCAACATACGTTCCTCTAATCTTAACTATTAGTCAAAATAATTCATAATTTCTGCTTTTTTAACTCAAATATTACGTATAATTCTACATAAATGAGGTTTATTGACCATGAATTCCAAAAAAAATAGTGTACAACTAGTGGTAGTAAGTTGGTGTTGGTGTCAAATGTCAAAAAATGGGTTAAAATAAAAGAAGTGTTCATCTCTTTGACCCCGGAGGACAACACAAGGGTTTAAGTAAGTATGCGGTTTATATTACAAAACCAATACATAGTTTAGGAGAAGCTTCTGAGCATTTTAGGGAATCAAAGAGTGCCATTAATGTCCATTAAGCTTATCAACACTAACTATAGGCTGGCTGGGGTTATGCAATATGTTAGTGGTGCAATACATGGGCTGCTGGATTGTTCAATATGTCATTGTGTACTTCATAGGTTATGTGGAAATGTCATTTGTGCAATATGTAGGCTATTTGGTCATTTTGTGCAATACGTACAGGGTTGTTCAATTAAAAACTGCCACTAGAAGGAGTTAATGTGCTTATACACTGTATAGGTACCTGTCTAATGTATATGAGAGCATGTTTGGTGTTGCATGAGAGTGTGTGTTGAGAGATGCTTATGTTCTGTCTTTTGTGTTGTCTTTGGAACGGACAGAGTCCAATACAATATTTCCCTTCGGGGAGAATAATGTATATCTTATCTTATCAGATGAGCAGATGGATATCATGTATGTGCATGTTTAGCCTAGCTTAGCACAAAGACGGGAAGCACAGAGAAACTGCATCTCCAAAATCTTTACATAAGGGATGTAACGTTCCATTGTGAGTCTGTTAAAAATGGATATAAATGTGTCCTCTGTCTGCAGCTCATTCTGTTAACTCTCCTGTTTGACCTATTGAACTATGACAAAAGAACGTTGAAACAAGTGACAAATGTTGGAAAAAGCTCCAAAAAGGCAGGAAAGAAAATCAACATTTTATTTTTATTAAAACGCTGAAAAAAGTGACGAAAAAATATCGGAAAAAGCAAAAAAACATCAAACATTGCCAAAAAAATGGAAAAAAGTGAAAAAGTATATCAAAGTTACCAAAGAATTGGGATACATTCGACAAAAACGTAAAGACAAGTGTAGAAAAAGAACAACAAAATGTTGAAATTTTGACCCAGAAACTAAAGTAACATCATAATCTTTTATTCTGAAAATATTCCTCACAGGAAGTGGACTCATACTGCTAGTTTTAAACACTAGAGACATCCTGTATATTAATTAAACTATGTATATTATTCAGTCCAACTGAGACTTTTAAAACGTTTTTTAATCTATTAACCCTGGCGTTGTCTTCCCGTCGACCGTGCAACATTTATTTTATTTTCTATGTCAAAATTTCAACGTTTTGGACGTATTTTTCAACACTTTTGTTGCTTTTCCACCAATGTTTCTGTCACTTTTTCCCAACGTTTTTTTCTGCACCTTTTTGACATTTTTGTGTTGTTTTTTTTCCCACATTTTTGAATCTATTCCTGACATTTGTCACTTTTTTCAATGTTCTTTTATAAAAAAAAAAGAAACCCAATTTCTGATGTAGACGACAACGGCTGACGGGAAGACATCTCAAGAGTTAAAGTCCTGAATGGTACTGTGAGTTGAGTGAGTCGTCACATCCCTGCTGTCCATTGATTTCTCACCCTGACATGAAGCCAGGTGTTATTAAATAGGATTAAATATGTAAATATAACGTTAATAACGGGCGCACCTTTCCCCCGTCAGCGTGGTATTCCTTCTCGTCGGCCGTCAGCAGCCTGGCGAGGCCGAAGTCTGTGATCTTGACGTGGTTCGGAGTTTTCACCAGGACGTTCCTCGCCGCCAGGTCTCGGTGCACCAGGTGACGC
>NC_135868.1:337500-340000 GCF_031162955.1 Sander vitreus
GTAATCAGATCAGTATATATTTATGTTTATGTTTATGGGAAACATCCATGTGTACAGACAAGACTTGCAGCAGTAGTAGCAGCAGCAGCAGCAGCAGCAGCAGCAGCAGCAGCAGCAGCAGCGGCAGCAGTGGCAGCAGCTCCAGCAGCAGCAGTAGCGGCAGCGGCAGCAGCGGTAGCGGCAGCAGCGGCAGCAGTAGCAGCAACAGCAGCAGCAGTAGTAGCAGCAGCAGTAGCAGCAACAGCAGCAGTAGTAGTAGCAGCAGCAGCAGTAGCAGCAGCAGCAGCAGCAGCAGCAGCAGCAGCAGCAGCAGCAGCAGTAGCAGTAGTAGCAGCAGCAGCAGCAGCAGCAGCAGCGTCAGACATGTTTCTGGTGTGACATAGAAAACGCCACGCAGCCGCCACGCAACTGACACGCAACAGAAACGCCACGCTCACGCCACAGTGTGCAGGACCTCCTGGAGTTATGTTATGAATGCAACATGGCCTGAAGTAGTTACTTGATAACTACAACTGGTCACAAAGTTCTGATACAAAGGATGTCGAGGTTAAATAATAAACCAAAGTCATGGACAAATCAAAACGTTGACTTGATGATGACGCTAGACGACCAAAGTCAGGAAGATTTATTCTCCGGAAGCAATGAATGTTTGTGCCAAATCTCCTAACAATCCATGTAATCGTTGTTGAGATATTTCAGTCTGAGCGACATATTCATCCCTGCAGCCGCTAACGAGTTATGTTGAAATTATTCATTGCATAGATGCAGTGACAGACCATAATAGTCTATAACTTACTGATGTTGATTTTACCGGCCGCTGCTTTTTTTTGTTTTTGTCTGCTGTATTCAGACTGGATCCAAACTCCTGGCAGCAACACTGTCATTCATTTTAAGGTGTGGTTTCCACAGAACTGATAGAAACACTTCATTAGAAAACATGTGTCTGTGTGTGTGTTTTGTGGTTTTGTGTGTGTGTGTGTGTGTGTGTGTGTGTCTGTGTGTGTGTGTGTGTGTGTCTTTTTTTTTCTGGATCCAAACTTCTTCCTTAAACTCCTGGCAGCAACACTGTCATTCATTTTTAGGTGAGGTTTCCACAGAACTGATAAAAACACTTCATTATAAAATGTGTGTGTGTTTGTGTGTGTGTGTGTGTGTGAGAATAATATATATATATATTATTAAACCTTCTCACCTTGAAGACGGTCCCGAAGGCCCCGGAGCCGAGCACCCTGATTTTCTTGAACTCCGTCTCCTTCAGGATCCGGAGCAGCGCCTGGTTCGGAGCCTCGCCACTTGGAGTCAGCGGCTCCACCAGCTGCAGCACACACGTTTAAAAACTATTTATTTACATCTACAGCGGGGCCGGCCCATGGCATACAGACCCAATAAGCAAACACTAGAGGGCGCCGGCAGTCAAATAACACAAATTCTTTGACAAGTAAGACAAAAACGTTAAAAACAAACAAAACAGTAGCTGAAATCTTGCCTAGGGCACCAAATAGTTTGCGGCCAGATCTGGTCTCTGTGGAAACAGGATTAAATCATTAACAGGAGTTGTTTACACTCATAAGGTGATAAGTCTCCTTTATCTTTTAGCAGAGATGTTCACAAGTCATTTCTTGGAACTTCAAGTCTCTGGTCATCTGATCTGGATCCGACTATAAAGATAAGACGTGCCTGTTCCCAGCATTAGCACAACACTTAGCGATGGTTAGCTTGTTACCTGTGACGATATATGCTAAATGTAACGTCCCTTTCACATTAGCAAGTGACTGACCTATCTGGGTGCGTTTGGAGATGCCTGAAGTTGGACGTTGTTGATCTGGGATCATTGATCTTGGTGCCACACACCTTGCATGTAGCTGTTCTCTTACTGCCACTGTTTACCAAGTTATTGAAAGCTAAACTAATGAGAAAAGGAACAACTCCGGGAGGACTTTGCACATTACGGTAAAGGGTAGAGGACAGGCAGCTCGTCATACGTTTCCCCAACGTATATGCGCCAATAAAAGAAAATGGAAATGCATGAATACATTTTAGATTTAAAAAGCAAGAAGTGCATGAAAACAGGTTGTTGACGAGTCTCGGGTCCGAGTCTTTTGGGTCGCAAGTCAAGTCTGAAGTCAGCTGTTTGTGCGACTCGAGTCGGAGTCTCAGACTTGAGTCCCCATCTCTGTCTTTTAGTGTTGCTGTATGAACAGTTTTCCATGAATGTAATCAACACTCTCACACCTCTCTCTCCTGCAGCAGGCGGCGCAGGGTCCTCTTCCTCTGGATTCTTCGTCGCCGCAGCAACACAAAGATGACCACCGACACGATGACGGCGACCAGCAGCCCGCCGACTACGCCGGCCGCCAGCGTGGAGTGGGTGGGAGCACTGACGGGACACAGAGCAGAAGCTGGGTTTCAGAGCATCCCGAGGCACGCTCAGCCCCCCCCCCCCCCCCATAAAACAAGGCAAAAACCTTCATTTAAAGTGAAACGGGGTGCGCTGAGCACA
>NC_135868.1:342500-357500 GCF_031162955.1 Sander vitreus
TTGGTGATGGTGATTTCGGGGCTGTTTCATGTTAAACTAAAAGGATCTTACTCTTTAACTAAAAGGTCTGTCTCTGTAGGGATCCATCCCATAATGTTGTCAGACACTTAGAATAATAATCTGAGTCTGTCAGCAGCAGAAACAGAACTTTTAGTGGACGGAAACTGATGCTGATTATTTGTCCTGTAGGGTAACATTACAGCCCGGTTCACGGCTGCTGGTTACTAGGGCTGTGTATTGGCAAGAATCTGGTGATAGGACACGTATCACGATTCATAGACACTGCTAGGCACTGCTAGACACTGCTAGACACTGCTAGGCACTGTCAGGGACTGTCAGGCACTGTCAGGGACTGTTAGGGACTGTTAGGGACTGCTAGGCACTGCTAGGCACTGCTAGGGACTGCCAGGGACTGCCAGGGACTGCCAGGGACTACCAGGGACTGTCAGGGACTGTCAGGCACTGTCAGGCACTGTCAGGCACTGCTAGACACTGCTAGGCACTGTCAGGGACTGTCAGGCACTGTCAGGCACTGCTAGGCACTGCTAGGCACTGCTAGGCACTGCTAGACACTGCTAGGGACTGTTAGGCACTGTCAGGGACTGTTAGGGACTGTTAGGGACTGTCAGGGACTGTCAGGGACTGTCAGGGACTGTTAGGGACTGCTAGGCGAGGACACTAGTGGTGCGTCTCAGCATAGCCATCTAGCGGTAGGGGGTTTAAACACAACATAAATGTGAACCACTGTCTTACATGAATATTTCTGTACGTAAACTAAAAAATAAAATAAATAAAAAATCGATATTGCGTTTTTGAAAATCGATATAGTATTGTTAAATAAAACATCGCGATACTCAAGTATATCGATTTTTTTCGTACACCCCTACCGGTTACAGCATTCTAGCTCAATACTGGACCAGTTTGTTGATTATTTTGTGTAAATTAAAAAGTGTATAAAGTCTGTAAGTACTCTTTAAGTGTACTTTCACTACAGTTGTCTCTCTCACCCCTGCAGCAGGTTGCAGAGCGCCACACAGCGCCCCCTGCTGTTGAAATGCCGACAGGCGACGCACATGGTGGGACCCGGACCCCAGCAGCCCTCGTCCGTGCACTCCAGGTCACAGGTTCGATTCTGCTGTTCTGTGTGAGCGAGACAACAAGATCTTCTTATTTCGTTAACTTCACTAGTGCTGTGTCCATTGTCAGCTTCATTTCAACACTTCCCATTCATTTCTATGGAAGCAGCCGTGCAATGCATTCTGGGAGCGTCACAGGGACTTTGGAGAAGTGTGGCGTCTCAAAATCTGACAGAAATCTTTTAAACTGACCTTTGTAGATCTGAAATGAAGACAGATTCATCAACTGCACGGCCTATTTCTCTCTTCAAATGTTTTCAGAAACACGTTACGGTGACCCGTTTTAAAATACGAGATCATATTCGTCATGTCGCATTCGTCCAATCAGCTGCAGCCATCGTGGTTGTAGGAGGGCGGAGGGTTTCCTTAGCTTGTCATTGGTCAGTGAAGAGAAACTGTTGGCGAGCCAGCTAGCGTGCAATGCTGGGGAGCGGGGCGATCCCATATATGGACACGTAGCATTAGCAGTGACAGCGATAACGGCCCCAAACGCAGCGCAGGAACTCACCGCAGACGTCCGGGGAAGCATTTTGGCGCATGCTGACCGCCTGGTCTCTGGATCTGAAGAGGCGTGTCCACTGGTCGGGCCACGTGTAGCACAGCTCAGAGTTGTCCTTCAGGATCACCAAGCCGGCGCTCACCTCTTTCAGAGAGCGCAGACCCAGCCAGCGCAGGTGCTTGGCCTGTACCACGGCCAGACTGTAATGCCTGGACCGGACACATTCAACAAAATACACAATTAACGTTTAGATACCAACCAGAGGGTATGATGTTCTCTGCTAAAATAACACTTTATTATCCGTAGGCACGGAAATTTGTCTTGCAATACACGCTCCAACAATGAAAAGGACAACATGAAGACTTGAATAAAGTTAAAAACATAAGTTATTAATATGATGGGGGCTCTGTGAGTGGTCATAAATAGTCAGTAATCTGGCCTAGGGCACCAACTGTTGGGCGGACTCTGGTTAAAGCTGAAAGTCCTGCTCTGAAAACGTTGGAGCAATATTTTAATCAGCTGACTCACGAGTGTGTTGTTCTTCCTCTGATGATCTCCAGGTTCTCAAACACAGACAGAGACGTCAGGTTCTCCGGCCAGGACTGGATCATCAGGAAACCTGGAGGACACGCACGCACACACACACATGGACACACACACACACACACACACACACACACACACACACACACACACACCAAGGATCAACCTTCCTACTACAAAAGTGACTTTCAGTCTCTGGATCTTACTGTAGTCTCACATTGCCAGCTCTACCTCCACAGCGCTGTGGAGTAAGGTCTGGCTACACCACAGATGTATTCTGGGATAGGAGGAATAAAACGCTCTGTGTTTACATTTCTTTAGACCAATCACAGTCATCTTGGGTAGCGCTAAGCTCCAGACGCAGCGACGGTGGCTCTGCTCAGGAAGGAACTTTTGGTGGAACATTTCCACCCCAGCAAAAGAAAACTCCTCATCCAATATTAAATGAAGTTAACTGTTGACACAACACAGTAACGGGAGATATTTAAATGAGCTGATACGTGGTTAAACCTCATTGGCTCTTACCAGTGTATCTCCGTGTGTACTTTGTCCACAGCAATCCCACCAATCAGTCCCAAAACGTCCAAATTAGAGAGGAAATGACCTCAACATATCTTTTGTAAATCTTTACAATCATCCCCTGAACGTACCGAGCAGGTCTGACTTGTTGGATCCGTCCACATCTTCTTCTAAACCTGATTTTTTCACCGTGTAGCGCGCTAGCTCAAAGTTTGTTGTTGTAAAAAAATCATAGGCTACAGAAGTTGAAGTTTTAAAAGCCTTATTCCATTAGTAAACTGACAAAACCATTCAGAGTTTGGCCTGAAGAGACCCTTTGACCCACCTGTGATTTCCTTCACTGTCCTGAAGTACTCCAGTTTAGCCAGGTCCATGGGCGGGATTTTATAGTGCGCGTCCCTGGAACAGCCAATGAAGGAGAAGCGGTTAGTTGTGGAAAATCTCTTTGGTGTTCGGTGATGAAGCTGGAAATTAAGATTGTCTGAGACGCTGGAGATATCTATGGTATTTTCTTTATTCTTCTTGCAAGTAGAAGGAGACAGTGTAACAGAGTTACAAGGCAGTCTGAGAAAGTGTGTCAGCGAGACAAAGTAATCTCAGGGTTTTTATGGTTGAGCATATAGAGGGAGGACTGAATTCTTGTCGACTCAGCAATCCCGGTCTTGCTGAGTCTGCTCATTTTTCTGCTTAGTGTTTACTGCTTCAGGGTATTGGCCCTTTGCCAGGTACTTCCAAGTGTGGAGGCTACACGAGCGGGAGTGGGCGGCACAGCCTCAGTGCTACGGAGGCAGGAGAAGCTACGATTGTCTTTTAAGATAATTAATATTAAATAATATAGTAAATATCGTATAGTATCAAAGTAAATACATATAAAGTCATGAATATATAAAACCATGCAGTAATGGATAATATGATCAGTATGACAGATGACAAGTGATGCAAATGCCTTAAACCTGCATTCTCTCTGATTTCCAGCAGGGGGGCGAAACGTGCATTTGCAAAAGAAGTGAGAAAATGAGCCTCCTTCTCTCTTGATTGAGGTTTTCATAATGAGTTTATGTTTTCAATCGCTAGTCTCAAGTCTTCTTTAACACTTGAGCTGTCCTCCCTGGTCAGTGTTAAAAATCAACACTTATTTTGCCGCTTTTGTTAAAAGTTTTTGTCGACACTTTTTGACGTTTTCGGTGCTGACGTCGTAATATTGATGAAAAAAGTGTGAATATTAAAAGCCAGCGGCCCCCTGGGGAGCGTCTCACCCGGTGAAGGACGTCCCGATGAGGGACACGTCCCCGTTGATCTTGGTGCAGTTCCTGAAGGACTCGATGTTGGAGGCGTTCACGGCCATCGTCTTAATCAGAGCGCCGACCCCGACTCCATCACAGACTGGAGGAGAGAAAAGGGTTTTATAGTCTGTCTCTCTCTGTCTCTAGCCGTTTCTCAAAGTCAAGGATCCTTCCTTGGTAGGACTGGTCCTTCCAAGTCAGGTCCTTCAGAGGCTAGGCCAGGCTCCTCCTTAGCATTCGGAGTAGAGTGCGGATCGGGCCCGCATTTTTCTGCCCGAGCCCGCGAACCCAACCCTGGACTTTCCTTCCTTTTCGGTGGTTTAAAAATCTCCTGAGGCCAACTTCTTTTTAACGTCTTCCATCGTTGCACTGCCACATGTAGCCTAATATGCACGTGTTTCGTTGTCACAGCTACATAAACACATTTCCGCACACAGGAAGACGGATGTTAGGGTTCTTTTGTGATTAAAAGAACCCTAACATCCGTTAACGAACCTTTGCATCAAGTGAAACCGCCCCATTGGCTACCTACATAATAAGTTGTTTTAAAATGTTCAATGCCTTATCGAGCTGATGTGACCGAGCCGGACCCAAACCCGACCAGCATTTGTAAATATCTGTCCGAACCCGGCATGGCCCGTCGTGTACCGCCGGGTCCCGGTCGGGTATCCATCCTCTAATTCGGAGAACACATTAATGGAACAGGTTAGCAAGTGCACGTCATTGCATGCTTGCGTCATGTTGAAATGTTTCCTTCACTTCCGCGCTGCATTTCAAAACACTGGACTAAATGGATGTGGAACTGTGAACTGTGCTGTTCAATGTTTTTGTTGAGATGAAGAAGGTGAATCAGCGTCAGTCTGCTTGCAGGAGGAGAATATTCTGTCGGCAGCTTTGCCCGCAACATGCGAAGGTAGGTAACGTGACCAACACTGATAGGCTATAATGTAAGCAATAGTCGTTTTCTCTTATTTATCCCATGTCAATGAATTAAAAACTCGTGGGAGTTCATGTTTGTAGTAGTCATAACACTTACCGGTAAGGAGAATTGCATTAATTAATTACATTAAGCTTACAGTACCAGTTTACATTAGCTTATAGTTTACTGCATACATGTAGCATTAGCTCATTGTCCAGTAGCTTCTAGCTTTCAAACAAATGTGGTGCAAAATATGATCAGCAACTACAAGGTAAACCTACCAGCTAATGAGCTACCACAGGCAGTATGATATCAGTCCGTCTACGGAAAGCCGTTCCACTCCCTATTCAGCCCCATTGTACCAAATTTGGTTGCAGTTCCACCAGAGTTCCACTGGGGGTGATCACGGTCCAGTGCTAAATGAATGGGACTCTATGGAGCTAGATGCTAAATGAATGGAAGTCTATGGAGCTAGAGGCTAAATGAATGGGAGTCTATGGAGCTAGATGCTAAATGAATGGGACTCTATGGAGCTAGATGCTAAATGAATGGGAGTCTGTGGAGCTAGAGGCTAAATGAATGGGAGTCTATGGAGCGAGATGCTAAATGAATGGGACTCTATGGAGCTAGACGGCTACATTTGTCTCTTTCGCCTGATTGTCGTTGAGAAATCTCTGATCTGATTGTAGTTTCTACAAATTCAACGTGGATTATAGGTCAAAAGTTGAATGAACGAGTACTTGTGTCCCTTCGATTTCTTACAGGTTGAGTCGTTGTTGCCCATAACACGCTAGCATTCTCCTAATGAATGCTGATTGGTCAGTGAAGGACTGATTACGATCGGAGATCCCGCTTGACGGCATCTGAAGCAGAACCAGAATGTCAGAGTGAATATTTTGGCGTGGTCTTTAAAACATTAGCAAACCTCTTTCTAGCACGTGTATTAACAGAGAGAGTCTAACCTGTCAGCTGTGTTGTATTAACAGAGAGAGTCTAACCTGTCAGCTGTGTTGTATTAACAGAGAGAGTCTAACCTGTCAGCTGTGTTGTATTAACAGAGAGAGTCTAACCTGTCAGCTGTGTTGTATTAACAGAGAGAGTCTAACCTGTCAGCTGTGTTGTATTAACAGGGAGAGTCTAACCCGTCAGCTGTGTTGTATTAACAGAGAGAGTCTAACCTGTCAGCTGTGTTGTATTAACAGGGAGAGTATAACCTGTCAGCTGTGTTGTATTAACAGGGAGAGACTAACCTGTCAGCTGTGTTGTATTAACAGGGAGAGTCTAACCTGTCAGCTGTGTTGTATTAACAGGGAGAGTCTAACCTGTCAGCTGTGTTGTATTAACAGAGAGTCTAACCTGTCAGCTGTGTTGTATTAACAGGGAGAGTCTAACCTGTCAGCTGTGTTGTATTAACAGAGAGAGTCTAACCTGTCAGCTGTGTTGTATTAACAGAGAGAGTCTAACCTGTCAGCCGTGTTGTATTAACACTAAAGATACTTATTGCGCCGTCAGCGATGTCGCTTCAACTCCGCTTACGTCTGCCGTTGTATTTTTTTTTTAGCGAGCCGGCAAAGCGCGCATAGGATTGTGGGTGATTTGGGAGCGCGAAGGATACACATGCATCTTTGGAAATTCTCTGAAGGAAGGACTAATGCTGCATTCCAGGAACCCGTAACTCGTGTTTTCATGACCTTCTTCCCGTGAAAGCGCCCCGGAACGGCAGTCAACCCCGTAACTTACTCCCCGTGAACTGGTACCAGATGGTTGTACTCCCAGTTACAGTTTCTATCGTCACACACACATAAACAACAATGGCGCCCCCTGTTGATGCTGTACAGACGCCGGTGATTAACGGTGAGGAATAGACATAAATAGACATAAATAGACAACGTAAAGTAATTCTGCACATTGTAATCAAAACAATACACATACGATTGTGTACTACTACAGGTTATGTTTATTAAATGAAGCCCAAAATATGTCGCCGACTGGAAATCGCTAGTATCAGCTAGCACTAGCTAACGTCAACATTAGGTAGCCGCTAGCTAACGTTGTCGTGGCTTTGCCTGGAACGCTACCAAGTCGTGAGTCGCGACTTGAAGTCGTAACTTACGGGCTAAACATTGTGTCTGGAACGCAGCATCAGTCCTTGGTGGAATTCGGAGGATCCTTCGACATTGTAACAGCCCTTCGACGGACTTCGATGACGTAGCATCCTCCAAATTCAGGCTTCGGAGGATCCTTCCTTGATTTTGAGAAACACCCTGTCCGTCTCTTTCTCTGTCTGTATCTCCGTCTCTGTCTGTCTCTCTCTCTGTCTGTCTCTCTCTGTCTGTCTGTCTGTCTGTCTCTGTATGTCTGTCTATCTCTCACTCTCTCTGTCTGTGTCTCTCTCGCTCTCTCTCTCTCTCTGCCTGTCTGTGTCTATGTGTCTATCTATCTGTGTCTATGTATGTATCTGTCTGTCTGTCTCTCTCTACCTACCTTTAGGACAGGGACCGTCGCATGCTTTGCAGCGTTGGACTCCGTTCTCTTCCACCTCATACATCCCAGCGCCGCAGGTACGAACACAGGATCCATCTGTCACCACGTAGTTATCTAAAAGCAAGCAAAAAGCATTTATTAATTTCTACCAAAACTTAAAGGAGCCCTCTACCGATTAATTGTTGCACTCTTACAGTATACCACTGTCGATGCAGCAGAACCAGAGAAATAATCTTTTTAGTCCACATTCTTCTTCAATCCTTCACAGTAAAAATAACAATGCACGACTACTTTCCCAAAACACGCTGAGGTGTAAAACGTTAGTTTCCCCGTTAACTGTCTGACCCGTTTGTTCTGTCCGACACGTTCATGTTGTGGCCATAATAAACCCTGCAGCCTGTAGGGGGCGGTGGCAGCCCTCATAGTGGCATTATTTATTTTTAGATTAGATTATACTTTATTGTCATTGTACAGAGTACAAGTACAAAGACAACGACATGCAGTTTGCGTCCAACCAGAAGTGCAAAAAGAGCAGAAAAGTGCAACGTGATATACAGTCAGGTCCATAAATATTGGGACATCGACACAATTCTAATCTTTTTGGCTCTATACACCACCACAATGGAGTTGAAATGAAAAGAACAAGATGTGCTTTAACTGCAGACTTTCAGCTTTAATTTGAGGGTATTTACATCCAAATCAGGTGAACGGTGTAGGAATTACAACAGTTTGTATATGTGCCTCCCACTTTTTAAACTCCATTGTGGTGGTGTATAGAGCCAAAAAGATTAGAATTGTGTCGATGTCCCAATATTTATGGACCTGACTGTACAAGTATAGACAGGACAAGAGATATAGTGCAGTGTAGACAGTAGTGTACAGCTGGTTTACAGAAGGTGGTTTAGAGTAATATACATTAAATATAAATATGTGCAGTGTATTAGCAGTTACCTTATAAGAGCAGAATAAATATGGCTATGTAATATGAACAACGTATGAACAACATGTACAGATATATGCAATTTAGCAACGTAAACCTTGTGTTGTCTTTGGGTCAAATTTGACCCATTCTCAAAATGTCTATCTCAGAAATATGGGTTTCTTTTTAACTATGCCTAATTTTAATCACCCAAAAATAACATGGATGGATGATCCCACACAATGTGCTTCGCAAGTGCATCAAAAGACCAACCCTCTGTTCTCACTCTGAACTGGTAAAATCAGGACGTTTGGACAGTGTCTGTCAGCGTCTGATGCGATGAAAAAGGCGTCTTTCAGCGTGTTTGTGTAACGCACCGGGGAGAGCAGCAGTTAGAGAGGATTTAGAGAGGAGTATGTAAGGAGGTTGGTTGGGGGGGTGGATGGGTCAAACACAGGACTTTCACCCAGGAGAGCAAAAGGATGACAATAGTCCCGACCAAGCGCGTTTACTCATAGCTCTAAAGAGACGTCAATAGTCCCGACCAAGCACGTTTACTTATAGCGCTAAAGGGACGTCAATAGTCCCGACCAAGCACGTTTACTTATAGCGCTAAAGGGACGTCAATAGTCCCGACCAAGCACGTTTACTTAACGCGCTAAAGGGACGGCAATAGTCCCGACCACGTTTACTTATAGCGCTAAAGGGACGTCAATAGTCCCGACCAAGCACATTTACTTATAGCACTAAAGGGACGGCAATAGTCCCGACCAAGAACGTTTACTTATAGCGCTAAAGGGACGGCAATAGTCCCGACCAAGCACGTTTACTTATAGCACTAAAGGGACGTCAATAGTCCCGACCAAGAACGTTTACTTATAGCGCTAAAGGAGACTTTTAACGTCAATAAGAACGACAAAGGCACCTGACCAAGCGTCCATATTTTACGAGATGGGGGTGAGAAACTGTTGAAAGATCATATCTCTACTTTCATTGAAATGTTTCGGAACAGTATCCTCGCTGAACGTTGACCCTTCTGTGATTATCCTTCCTTCAATATTAGTCTAAATAATTCATAATTTCTGCTTCTTTAACTCAAGAATCAGGTATAGTTTCCTATAAATTAGGTTTTTAATTGTCCTTGAATTCCAAAAATAAGTGTAAAACTATAGTGGTAGTAAGTTGGTGTTATTGGCGTTTATACATGGCAGTGAAAAGAAGTGTTAAACGTTAAAAAAAACATTGAAAAGCCGCCAAAAGTGTCGAAAAAAAGAGACCAAAATGTCAGAAAGTGTTGATTTTCAGTTTTGACCCAGAAGACAACACAAGGGTTAATCTCTCTCTTCAGAATGAATGACAGGGTTGAGAGTAAAGTCCATACATGGGCAGGCTTTGACACAGGTCGCCCCGAAGGTAAACTTGGCATTGGGGTTGCTGACCACCTGGTGGGTTTTTGGGTCGTAGAGAGTCTGAGGTGGACAAGCGTCTTTACACGTCCCGTCGTCATTAAAATCCCTGCAGGCCTGGAGGACAAGTGCAGAGACAGAGAGACAGAAAGACAGGCTTTTAAATGTGTGTTTTTTTTGTTTTTTTTTTATTTAACCAGGTAGGCCGTTGAGAACAGGTTCTCATTTGCAACGGCGACCTGGCCAAGACAAGCGTAGGCGTGCAAGACAACAAGTAGTTTCACATTCAATACAGTACAAGAACACAGAATACAATATATAAAGTGCAGAATAAGTGGGCAATTACAAATGCCGGCACATAGTGAGGTGTAAGTAAGTCGATGGATATGCAATATACATGAACAGAGAGTCTATATCACTGCTGAGATGGTGTAAAGAGTCAGTAAACAGTTAGTCTAGTGGTCTAGTTAGTGAAGTAGATCAGTTGTAACACAATGTATATGAATAGACAGTCTAGATAAATGCTGAATGTAGAGAAGAGACAATATACAGTTAGTGCAAATGGTGGTCTAGGTAGTGATGTATATCAGTAATAAGACAATATGCAAGAATAGACAGTCTGTATGAATGCTGAGATAGTAAAGAGTCAGAGTACAATTAGCGTGAGTGTATGTGTGAGTGTAGACACAAAAAAAACTGTCAAAAATGTAAAAAAAAAAAAAAAGTGTCAAAAATGTAAAAAAAAAGTGACAAAAATGTTAAAAAAAAGTGACAAAAATGTAAAAAAAAGTGTCAAAATGTTAAAAAAAAGTGTCAAAAATGTAAAAAAACTGACAAAAATGTAAAAAAAACTGTCAAAAATGTAAACAAAAAAAAACTGACAAAAATGTAAACAAAAAAAAAAACTGACAAAAATGTAAAAAGCGTGAGTGTATGTGTGAGTGTAGACACAAAAAAAAGTGTCAAAAATGTAAAGTGTCAAAAATGTAAAAAAAAGCGACAAAAAATGTAAAAAAAAATAGTGAAATTTTTTTAAAAACAATGTAAAAAAATTAAAATAAGTGTCAAATGTAAAAAAATAAAACTTTAAAAATTTGGGAAAAAAACTTCAAAAGGCTCAGAAAAAGTCAACAAACGTTGAAAAAGTGACAAAAACATCGGGGGAAGCCACAAAAGTGTCGAAAATGACGACCAAAACATTGATAAAAGTTTTTCATTTAAAATGTTGACTCAGAAAAACAAAAAGTTGACGAGAAGAAAACACGAGAGTTAAAGGGGATATTTCTTCCAGTGATTAAAGGTGCAGTAGGTGAGACTTATTAATCTACCTGTCTGTCATATCTGCTGAAACTGACCCGATGTTCCAGTAGAACTACAGGAAGCAGGTCATTAAAATAATCAGCTCCTCTGGCTCCACCTACAGCCTGGAGAGAGAAACCCACCGCTCAGATGCACCAATCAGGGCCAGGGGGGGGCGGGGGTGTCTAACTGTTCAGATGCACCAATTGGCCCTAATAAGACCCTTTTCTCTTTCTCCATCTCTGCTCAAAGAGCTTTGTTTCTGCTAGACAACCACAACAATTCTGCTGCATCGCTTCCTGATTTCACAAACTACGGAGTGTACGTTGTGTTTCAAAAATCAGAGGCGTTAAAAGGAATCTGAGGTAACTCGTTAACGCATTAAGTTTGACAGCCCTAATAGCTTTATTTTCTACGATTTAATTCAAAATTAGGCCCTATGTTACCATCCAGCCATCCATCTTCGTCCGCTTATCTGGTATCGGGTCGCGGGGGTAGCAGCTCCAGCAGGGGACCCCAAACTTCCCTTTCCCTGAGCCACATTAACCACCTCCGACTGGGGGATCCCGAGGCGTTCCCAGGGATATAATCCCTCCACCTAGTCCTGGTCTTCCCCAAGGCCTCCTCCCAGCTGGACGTGCCTCCACCTAGTCCTGGGTCTTCCCCGAGACCTCCTCCCAGCTGGACGTCCCTCCACCTAGTCCTGGGTCTTCCCCGAGACCTCCTCCCAGCTGGACGTGCCTGGAACACCTCCCTAGGGAGGCGCCCAGGGGGCATCCTTACCAGATGCCCGAACCACCTCAACTGGCTCCTTTCGACGTGAAGGAGCAGCGGCTCTACTCCGAGCTCCTCACGGATAACTGAGCTTCTCACCCTATCTCTAAGGGAGACGCCAGCTACCCTCCTGAGGAAACCCATTTCGGCCGCTTGTACCCCGGATCTTGTTCTTTCGGTCATGACCCAGCCTTCATGACCATAGGTGAGGGTAGGAACAAAAACTGACCGGTAGATTAAGAGCTTTGCCTTCTGGCTCAGCTCTCTTTTCGTCACAACGGTGCGATAAATTGAATGTAATACCGCACCTGCTGTGCCGATTCTCCGACCAATCTCCCGCTCCATTGTCCCCTCACTCGCGAACAAGACCCCAAGGTACTTGAACTCCTTCACTTGGGGTAAGGACTCATTCCCTACCTGGAGAAGGCACTCCATCGGTTTCCTGCTGAGAACCATGGCCTCTGATTTAGAGGTGCTGATCCTCATCCCAGCCGCTTCACACTCGGCTGCGAACCGATCCAGTGAGTGCTGAAGGTCACAGGCCGATGATGCCATCAGGACCACATCATCTGCAAAAAGCAGCGATGAGATCCCCAGCCCACATTACCTTTTTTTATAATTTTGTATCAGATTTTATCGCCCTAACCCTAACCCCAAACCCTAAAAAATGTTGTTGGAGGATAGGGATAAATTGAAGGGAAATATAGGAACACAAGACCTAATTTGTAAATGTCCTAGAAATGTGGGAACATAGGGCTGTGAGACCATTGGGCTGTGGGTCCATTGGGCTGTGGGTCCATAGGGCTGTGGGTCCATAGGGCTGTGAGATCATTGGGCTGTGGGAACATAGGGCTGTGGGAACATAGGGCTGTGGGACCATTGGGCTGTGAGACCATTGGGCTGTGGGTCCATTGGGCTGTGGGACCATTGGGCTGTGGGAACATAGGGCTGTGGGTCCATTGGGCTGTGAGACCATTGGGCTGTGAGACCATAGGGCTGTGAGACCATTGGGCTGTGGGACCATTGGGCTGTGAGACCATAGGGCTGTGGGTCCATAGGGCTGTGAGACCATTTGGGCGGGGGGTCCATTGGGCTGGGTCCATTGGGCTGTGAGACCATTGGGGCCAGGGTCCATAGGGCTGTGGGTCCATTATGCTGTAGGAACATAGGGCTGTGGGAACATAGGACTGTGAGACCATAGGGCTGTGAGACCATAGGGCTGTGGGTCCATTGGGCTGTGAGACCATTGGGCTGTGGGAACATAGGGCTGTGGGTCCATTATGCTGTAGGAACATAGGGCTGACCCCCTAAAGGGAACCGGTAGAGGGGAAGAACAGGGACTGACAGGTTCTAGACCAACTCGCATTTGTGATTTTGGTTTGGCAATATCAGGCTAGCAGGGTAATCTGAGTGAAGAACAGTTCAGTATCAGGATAATGTGGTTGTACTAGTACATGTAATGACCAAAACTGCAAAAATGCCAAAAAAGCAACAGAAATGTCGGGAAAAAATGCCACAAAAACTGTGACAAAAAGTGACAAAACACGAAAAAAAGTCAAACATTGAAAACAGTGAAAGCTATAATATTTTACATAGAGCTGCAAAGATGAATGGATTAGTTATCAACTATTAAGTAAAAACAGGTAAACAGGTGATGTCAGCTTGTTAAATATGAATACGTTCTAGTTTCTTCTCTCCTCTGAGACAGGAAACTGAAGATCTTTGAGTTGTGGATGAAACAAGACATTTGAGGACATCATCTTGGGCTTTTTGGGAAACACTGATCCACATTTTCACCATTTCCTGACATTTTAGAGACCAAACAGTCATCCCTCCTGTTGTCCTCAGGTCAAGTCTGACCCATTCTCAAAAAGTTTATGTACTAAGTCCTAAACCAAGTCTAGTACTGGTTGCTAATACGGCGGATTAGGTTTAGACGTCGCCCAGTGCGCTTGAACACAGCGAACGGAGAGTTCAATGTCACAATTATCTCGTGACATGTCTCTGTATCTTGTGTGTCTCTCTCTGTGTGTGTGTGTGTGTGTGTGTGTGTGTGTGTGTGTGTGTGTGTGTGTGTGTGTGTGTGTGTCTCTCTGTGTGTGTGTGTGTGTGTGTGTGTGTGTGTGTGTGTGTGTGTGTGTCTCTCTCTGTGTGTGTGTGTGTGTGTGTGTGTGTGTGTGTGTCTCTGTGTGTGTGTGTGTGTGTGTGTGTGTGTGTCTGTGTGTGTGTGTGTGTGTGTGTCTCTGTGTGTGTGTGTGTGTGTGTGTGTGTGTCTCTGTGTGTGTGTGTGTGTGTGTGTGTGTGTGTGTGTGTGTGTGTGTCTCTGTGTGTGTGTGTGTGTGTGTGTGTCTCTGTGTGTGCTGTGTGTGTGTGTGTCTCTGTGTGTGTGTGTGTGTGTGTGTCTCTGTGTGTGTGTGTGTGTGTGTCTCTCTGTGTGTGTGTGTGTGTGTGTGTGTGTCTCTGTGTGTGTGTGTGTGTGTGTGTGTGTGTGTGTGTGCTGTGTGTGTGTGTGTGTGTGTGTGTGTGTCTCAGGTCTCTGTGTGTGTGTGTGTGTGTGTGTGTCTCTGTGTGTGTGTGTGTGCGTGTGTGTGTGTGTGTGTGTGTGTCTCTGTGTGTGTGTGTGTGTGTGTGTGTGTCTCTCTGTGTGTATGTGTGTGTGTGTGTGTGTCTCTGTGTGTGTGTGTGTGTGTGTGTGTCTGTGTGTGTGTGTGTGTGTGTGTCTCTGTGTGTGTGTGTGTGTGTGTGTGTGTGTGTGTGTGTGTGTGTCTCTGTGTGTGTGTGTGTGTGTGTGTGTGTGTGTGTGTGTGTCTGTGTGTGTGTGTGTGTGTGTGTGTGTGTGTCTCGTGTGTGTGTGTGTGTGTGTGTCTCTGTGTGTGTGTGTGTGTGTGTGTGTGTGTCTCTCTCTGTGTGTGTGTGTGTGTGTGTGTGTGTGTGTGTGTGTGTGTGTGTGTGTGTGTGTGTGTGTCTCTGTGTGTGTGTGTGTGTGTCTGTGTGTGTGTCTCTCTGTGTGTGTGTGTGTGTGCACCGTTTATTTACTTCCATATATCATACAGCGGCAATAACGTTGACTCATAATACATGTAACCAAAACGACAAACCGTATTGCTCACCGCGAAGGCAAGGCACAAAGGCACAGTCGAAAACTGTTTGCTTCCCAAATCAGCAACACCTGTCTGGGTTTCCTCTAGGGTCAATGGCCTACCTGCGCTGACCCGAAGT
>NC_135868.1:365000-367500 GCF_031162955.1 Sander vitreus
ATGGTTTAATTGTCAAAAAACACCATATTTTTGTTGTACTGCACCGCTCTCTCTCATTGCTGCAGATCCTCTTTCAGCTGGTCTCTGTTTTAGCTACAGAGTGAGACCTCTTTTCTTCTTCTTCTTCTGTACTATCTTTGATTGCACATGCTCAGTAGCTCAGATGTAGATCATGTCAGCTAGCTAGCTCCATAGACAGTAAAAGAAAGGCTGTTTCTCCACCTTCAGTCAGTTACAAGGCAGGATTAGCTGGGAGACTTCTTCTAAATGAGGACGCACATGGAAGTAGTTCTTTAGTAGATTATGGTGAACTGGTGTGTGCTGTAGCAGTGCTTTGCTATTGAGAACGAGGTAGCATGCTAGCGTTAGCATGCTAACGCTAACGCTACGAGCTAACGGTTGCGGTTATCCAGCTCGTTTCGGCTTGTGACGTCACAAGCCGTGCAGATGTTGACCAGCTCACCAGGAGACTGAAGTCAGGACACATTCAGGAACCGTATCTCACTCAGAACAGCATGGATGGATTGCAGACATGCAGACACACGTTGAACCCAAAGTTACACCCTTGCAGTAACTGGATACCAAAGCGTTTGAACCTGTTTGTCCGTCACGTAGTTCCAGAAACAAAAGTTGAGTGATGTTTGCAGATAAGAAGTCATTATGTAAAGTATTTAAAGATGTGTGGGACGAGCAGGACGGTGTGACAGCTTCACAAAAGAAAAGAAAAACGAGTTCAGCAGCTACCTACAGACAAATCTGACAGATCAGGAATGTCTGTAGGACTGGAATGAAAGCGTACAGGCTCGGTCGGTTCCTGCAGAAGCTCGGAAACAACTCCCATTTAACCCTGTGTTGGGAACCGAGCGGTGTGGTTACACGCTATCTTTAAACACAGAGCTCTCAGAGCATGTGACCTCTGAGACAAAGGAAACCACTTTTCAATCAACGAGAATGAGGCCTTCAGGCCAACTCCAAAGCCTAAAAGTCACAACTCTATGAGAAAAATGGCTGGAGATATATAATCAATCCCTCCAGAAAAACATGATTATGCAATCGCATAATGAACAGAAAAACAGTGACGTTATGAAGTGACGTGATGAAGTGACGTGATGAAGCGACGTGACGATGCGACGTGACGAAGCGATGGCGTGATGAAGCGGCGTGATGAAGTGGCGTGATGAAGCGGCGTGATGAAGCGGCGTGATGAAGCGGCGTTATGAAGCGGCGTGATGAAGCGGCGTGATGAAGTGGCGTGATGAAGCGGCGTGATGAAGCTGAGCGTTATGAAGTGGCGTGATGAAGTGGCGTGATGAAGTGGCGTTATGAAGCGGCGTGATGAAGTGGCGTGATGAAGCGGCGTGATGAAGTGGCGTGATGAAGCGGCGTGATGAAGTGGCGTGATGAAGTGGCGTTATGAAGCGGCGTGATGAAGTGGCGTTATGAAGTGGCGTGATGAAGCGGCGTGATGAAGCGGCGTTATGAAGCGGCGTGATGAAGTGGCGTTATGAAGTGGCGTGATGAAGTGGCGTTATGAAGCGGCGTGATGAAGCGGCGTGATGAAGTGGCGTTATGAAGCGGCGTGATGAAGCGGCGTGATGAAGTGGCGTGATGAAGCGGCGTGATGAAGTGGCGTTATGAAGCGAGCGTGATGAAGTGAGCGTTATGAAGCGGCGTGATGAAGTGGCGTGATGAAGCGGCGTGATGAAGTGGCGTGATGAAGCGGCGTTATGAAGCGACGTGATGAAGTGACGTTATGAAGCGACGTGATGAAGTGACGTTATGAAGCAACGTGATGAAGTGACGGTATGATGTGACGTGAAGAAGCGAGGTTATGAAGTGACGTTACGAAGTGACGTTACGAAGTGACGTGATGAAGTGACGTGATGAAGTGACGTTATGAAGCGACGTGATGAAGTGACGTTATTACGTGACGTGAACGTCATCTAAAAGCTGTAAACCCCGCGATGAAGCCACGATGGAACCCCAAGTTCCCGCAATTCCATCGCATAAAACTGCATAAATATTCCACATATTCCATCACATTTTCTAAGAAAACGTGACACATAATCAAGGATTTTAGCCCAAAACAATCACACAAAAAACTCTGGAACTCTTTTCTGGAAGGACTGTATATAAAACTACAGAAGTTGTAGTTCACACTTCTTCATCCCGCTCCCGACCCGCATGAGAAAACACGTCATTTCATAGGCTAATGGACCTTTCTCACAGCAGACATGTTGACTTGTCATAGTAGGAAAAGCACAGCTGAACCTGATAACGTTAACGATGGCTCAGTTCCATCTAGTGTCCCAGGGAGCTGTTTCAGTGAGTCAGCATGAACAACACCTGGGCCTCTCCTAAGTGGAATGCAGCCATCGTTAATGGTTATAACACACCTGTACTGTTCCTACTATGACATGTCAACATGTCTGCTGTGAAAAAGGTCTATAGGGAGAAGATGCAGGGAAAGAAGACAGGTGCTTGCTGCTGTGAGAGGAGG
>NC_135868.1:370000-372500 GCF_031162955.1 Sander vitreus
GCCTCCAACTGAGCTTGAAGACGTAGATGTGACGTGAGCAACCTGTCTGAAAGTTGGAAGTCTTCTGGTAGCTGTGCCAAGAGAAATCTCAATCATTCCCAATCTAGCAGAGACGGAGAGCGTAGGTATATGTAAGGAGATAACATAGACACAGGCTCATTATTGATCACTAAAATGATAGTTAACATTAGTCATTACACTTAAACAGCTGATGGAAGTCCAAACTGCCTGAGAGCTTCTCCTGTACTATACGGTAACTCCTCTACTATGAGACAGGAAGTCTCGTGGTTATGACCCAATCGTTAGCCTATTGTTATAAAAACGTCTGCTACGGAGCCATAACGTGAGCTACAAGGTAATGGAGCCTTTTATACATTGTCGTGTTTCTTTAGAAATAAACAACGGACAAATAGAGTCTTTAAACGCTTCAGATGTAAAGGTATTCTCTGTCAAAGTGACGTCAGAATGAATGGCAGTCAATGGGATGCTAACGGGATGCTAACGGGATGCTAATGAGAGGTGATGGCTTGGTAGCATCAGAATGGCGTCATAGGAGCTACGCGTTGCGGAGGCTGGTTTACCCCCTTGGTGTCACACAGGCAGTGTGCAAGCTCTAACCTGTTAACATGGGAGCCCAAACAAAGAAAACGCACGTCTCAGAAAACGCGTGCAAGCTAGAAATCGGACCGACGCCTATTTTTCACGCGACACGCAAGCGTGTTGGAAGCGTTTCCAGGCAACTTAGAATAGGAAAAGATGTTCATATGTCATTTAGAGACAAATACATTTAATAAATGACATGTTGATGTTTGAAAGTCTCGAGGTTTTGACATAAATGCAGATATAAATGCAATTAAAAAAAAATGTCATTTTCTATTGTTGCACCTGTCAATACAGAACCAAATATTCTGGAGCCTATTTTGCCGTCAATCCTGCTGACGTTGTCTTTGCTGTAATCAGATCAGTATATATTTATATTTATGTTTATGTTAATGGGAAACATCCATGTGTACAGACAAGACTTGCAGCAGTAGCAGCAGCAGCAGCAGCAGCAGCTGCAGCAGCAGCAGCAGCAGCAGCAGCAGCAGTAGCAGCAGCAGCAGCAGCAGCAGCAGCAGCAGTAGCAGCAGCAGCAGCAGCAGTAGCAGCAGCAGCAGCAGTAGCAGCAGCAGCAGCAGCAGCAGCAGCAGCAGCAGCAGCAGCAGTAGTAGCAGCAGCAGCAGCAGCAGCAGCAGCAGCAGCAGTAGCAGCAGCAGCAGCAGTAGCAGCAGCAGCAGCAGCGCTGCATCAGTCACCTTTCTGGTGTGTAAAGACATAGAAAACGCCACGCAGCTGACACGCAACAGAAACGCCACGCTCACGCCACGCAGGCAGTGCGCAGGAGGCCTAGACCAGACCAGACCAGACGCCGACCGTCAGCAGTAAAGCCAGCGGGACTGATCAGTCTCCCCGAGTCGGTCCAAAAAGTTCCTCAGAACACCGAAGAGACGAGACGTAATACGTCTCCATAACAGCAGGCGGCGCTAATCTGGATTGTCGCCCAAAAAATGAAAACCGGCAGCTGATTGGACGAACGTGTCACGTGGGTCTGGCTGCTCCCCGACCATCATGGCGTCTCGTTCAGAATACGATCTCATATTGGACTAAGATAGTTCACCGTAACGTGTTTCTGGAAACATGTGAAGAGAGAAACAGGCCGTGCAGCTGCTGAATCTGTCTTCATTTCAGATCAACAAAGGTCAGTTTAACAGATGTTCATCAGATGTTGAGAGGCTCTAGTCACGCTCATCCCGCTCCCCGTTTCCAGGTGAGTCCCGACTGTCCCGTCTCTGACTGAGCATGTCAGGTCGGTTCATCTAGCCTAGCTTAGCACAGATCCTGGAGGTAACTGGCTCCATCTAGCCTAGCTTAGCACAGATCCTGGAGGTAACTGGCTCCATCTAGCCTAGCTTAGCACAGATCCTGGAGGTAACCGGCTCCATCTAGTCTAGCTTAGCACAGATCCTGGAGGTAACTGGCTCCATCTAGCCTAGCTTAGCACAGATCCTGGAGGTAACTGGCTCCATCTAGCCTAGCTTAGCACAGATCCTGGAGGTAACCGGCTCCATCTAGCCTAGCTTAGCACAGATCCTGGAGGTAACTGGCTCCATCTAGCCTAGCTTAGCACAGATCCTGGAGGTAACTGGCTCCATCTAGCCTAGCTTAGCACAGATCCTGGAGGTAACTGGCTCCATCTAGCCTAGCTTAGCACAGATCCTGGAGGTAACTGGCTCCATCTAGCCTAGCTTAGCACAGATCCTGGAGGTAACTGGCTCTATCTAGCCTAGCTTAGCACAGATCCTGGAGGTAACTGGCTCCATCTAGCCTAGCTTAGCACAGATCCTGGAGGTAACTGGCTCCATCTAGCCTAGCTTAGCACAGATCCTGGAGGTAACTGGCTCCATCTAGCCTAGCTTAGCACAGATCCTGGAGGTAACTGGCTCCATCTAGCCTACTGCTC
>NC_135868.1:380000-390000 GCF_031162955.1 Sander vitreus
AAATGGACGGCGGCCGACACGAACACACACACGCCTGTTGACGCGTTAATAAAGCCGTGAAGTAGACTATCTTTCACCTCAAGACAGCTCCACTTCTCACAGATACAGAGAGGATTGGAGATGAACACGTAACCACGATCAGCTTCGTGGGAAATTAAGAATCAGTTCCACCTGTCTAGTAGCCTAGGCACACGATGACAGACGCTCCTCTTAGCACCACCTGCAGTGTTTAACTTTAAATGAATGGAGCCTACTGGCAGTCTGGCACACGTGGGCGCTCAGTATTTCCCGCCTATGCTCCTGGGTGAAAGTCCTGAGTTTGACCCATCCTCCCCCTTACATACTACTCTCTAAACCCTGTGTAGCTGCTGCTCTCCCTGCTACGTTATACTGTCCAAAGGGCGCTTTTTTCGTCGCTTCAGACGCTGACAGCCACTGTTCAAACGTCCATATTTTACGAGTTCGGAGTGAGAACGGGTTGGTAGGTCACATTAAAAGTGGAAAAAGGGTGTGTGGACTTGTTATGTCTACTGTAGTTACACACATACTTAACATTAAATGATCGACTGTAACGTGAACCGTGTTACCCTATAGTTTGTCCTTTCAACAAGTGAAAGTGAAACTCGGCAACAAATGTGACGACATCCACTTGAATGTTTATGGGATATACCAGAGGTTCTCAAGCTTTTTTCAATAATGTTCCCCCTTTGAACAGTGTTTTTAAGCCATGTACCCCCTAACCAGCGCAAAAAACGGTCTGTATAAAGAGGAAGAGTACAGCGATGTCAGCGATAGATTTACTAAACTACAGCCTTGGACCTGGACAACATTTAGATGATGATGGAAAAAGGAGGCAAAAACTTAGAAAAAAGAGACACAGTAGAAAGAAGGAAAGGAGTAGGGCAACACTTGGGCGACAAATGTGACAAAAATGTAGAAAGAAAACCAAAAAGACAAGAAAAAAGGAAGGAAGAAAGGCAAGAATAGGGCAAAATCAGCGACAAAAACTACAAAAAAAGCGAGAAAGGAAGGAAGGAAGGAAGGAAGGAATAGGTCCAATGAAGGCGACAAAAACGTCACATTTATGGTAGAAAAAAAGTCTATATAAAGCAGAATGGGGATACTGCTGATGTGTAACTGTGCTAATGTCTCGCTGCTTCCTGTAGCTCTGCATGGCTTATACTGACAGAGCTTGTTTGTTGCTCTAGCTGTCTGTCTGGTGTCTTGTTGACTTCTGTCTGTATAGTTTAACCTGTACTAATAATGTCTTGCTGCTTCCTGTTGCTCTGGTCTAAAATCATCCTGCCAAAGGACTACAGTTGAAAACTGTGCCAGCTGGCTAACACTGGCACATTTACAGAATTAATGTGTGTTGTCCTTTATAAAATGGTCACACGTTGGTCACACAATGGCACAATGGTCTGGAACTGAAAAACATTTTGCAAAAAATGTCACGTAGACCCTGCAGTCCTCCAGAGTACCCCTAGGGGGACACGTACACCCTGCAGTCCTCCAGAGTACCCCTAGGGGGACACGTACCCCCTGGAGTCCTCCAGAGTACCCCTAGGGGGACAAGTACCCCCATTTGAGAAACACTGGGAAAGGGCTACAATAAACTTTCTTTACTTCTTTCTGTCGTTACAATTTTGCACAAAAGTGGCTCTTGAAAATAAAGGTCTGATTGATTCTGCATCTGTTTGATGAAGCATAAAGAGACCAAAAGATCAATCCATGAAAGCTTGTGATTGAAACTATGAAATGGGAATCAATGGACTGTTTGAGTGTTTGACGCTCCACTTCAAATATTCACTCCACAAAATCAATGCCAGCTTTTATATATTAAACTGTGGCTAAGTGTTTGTATTGATATGTCTGAACACGAGAGGCTGTCTGAACACGGACACTTGCATTTGCAGATGTGTTTATTTACCTTAAAAGATAAAATGTGCAGTTCAGGGTCTAGCAGTGAGGGTGCGTAAAACTGAGCACTGAATGTTTTTCTGGACAGGTGACGTATTTAGGGAGGTGCAGACAGCGTTGTCTTGTTTTGGACATGTTCTCCATTGTTGTGCATTGGTTACGGAGCATTGGAGATTTAAAAAACAACAACAACAACAACTAAATGATGTGAACAGTTTAATAATCCGTGCTGCAGATGCGTTTCCCGAGGATAAGTTAAAGGGAGACTTGACTGTTTGTTTGGACTGGACTCAGAGACAGAGACATAATGTTGACCTGCTGAATGCCGGGACAGGAACACAGTGGCCTTGTCTCTACGTCACACACACACACACACACACACACACACACACACACACACACACACACACACGCACGCACACACGCACGCACGCACACACACACACACACACGCACACACACACACATGCATCAGGAATGTGTCAACCAGCTGAGAAACGCTTGTCCTGTTGAACACTCAGCAGGTTTGAGCTCTGCTGACAGAAAGATGCTCTTCTTCTCAGAGCCTGTCTGTCTGTCTGCCTGTCTGCCTGTCTGTCTGTCTCTCTGTCTGCCTGACTGCCCGTCTGTCTGCCTTCAAATCATCCAGCCAGAAGAAATCATCATAAATACAGATCATTTTGGTAAAAAAATGACCTCTTATTTCCTCTTAAACAGGACAATAAAACAAAAAATGAACATTGCTCCCAGTTTCAGCCAGCTCACATAATAAACAAAGTCTGTAATAAGTGCATTCAGCTGTGAAGATACCGCCCGAAAATATCAGTAATCCTGTGATTAGTACATAAAATCCATCAATTAACAAAAACTGCTTCAAGTGCTACAGATAGAGAAAGTCTGTTTTCCTTCTGTAACAAAGTGTAGTTGTAATGCAAAGTTGTCTTTGATAAATTATGGATGATTTACATGCATGGATTGGTTTAGCCAGAGATTGGTGTGGAAAGGCCTCTCAGGCCTTCTCTCACATAGTTAATGCAGTGTGAACCTTCCGAGTAGGGAACTAATTTTTCTGATTATTCCGACAGCACATGAACGCGGCATGTAATGGGATCTTCCTTGGTTCATGCTACACCCTTCAACCACGTTTCATTCAAATCTGGCCAGAAGTTCTTCTGGAATCCTGCTGACAGACAAACGTCTTCCTAATCACTAATCACACAATCTGCACTCTGCGTATGTGTCTGTGTGTGTGTGTGTGTGTGTGTGTGTGTGTGTGTGTGTGTGTGTGTGTGTGTGTGTGTGTGTGTGTGTGTGTGTGTGTGTGTGTGTGTGTGTGTGTGTGTGTGTGTGTGTGTGTGTGCGTGTGTGTTTGTGTCTACACGTGTGTGTGTGTGTGTGTGTTTCTGCACTTGTGTGTGTGTGTGTGTGTGTGTGTCTCTGTCTGTGTGTTTGTGTGTCTGCACTTGTATGTGTGTGAGACTGTGTGTGTGTGTGTGTGTGTGTGTGTGTGTGTGTGTGTGTGTGTGTGTGACTGTGTGTGTGACTGTGTGTGTGTGTCTGCACTTGTATGTGTGTGAGACTGTGTGTTTGTGTGTGAAATGAGAATGTGTGTGTGTGCGTGTGTGTGTGTGTGTGTCTCTGTGTGTGTGTGTGTGTGTGTGTGTGTGTCTGCACTTGTATGTGTGTGTGTGTGTGTGTGTGTGTGTGTGTGTGTGTGTGTGTGTGTGTGTGTGTGTGTGTGTGTGTGTGTGTGTGTGTGTGTGTGTGTGTGTGTGTGATGTGTGTGTGTGCGTGTGTGTGTGTGTGTGTGTGTGTGTGTGTGTGTGTGTGTGTGTGTGCGTGTGTGTGTGTGTGTGTGTGTGTGTGTGTGTGTGTGTGTGTGCGTGTGTGTGTGTGTGTGTGTGTGTGTGTGTGTGTGTGTGTGTGTGTGTGTGTGTGTGTGTGTGTGTGTGTGACTGTGTGTGTGTGTGTGTGTGTGTGTGTGTGTGTGTGTGTGTGTGTGTTCTGCCTGCAGCAGTGTATGCAGGTCACAGCGAGACTCTGCTTGTCTCTCACTTTGTTGCTGTTGAAGGAAAATTCCAACGTCTTCTTTTTAACTTCTTTTATTTTTTTTAACACTTTCACTGAATAATCTCCACTGACCGTTGTCCCCGTCTCTCCGTCACAGCTGGAGCTTAGAGACAAAAACAAACCCACTCAGCTGAAGTACATTCTCACCGTCGGACTACACGAGCGGAGAGTGGTCTGTGATGGGCAGACGGTCACTTCAACCATGCTTGTGACTTTAAATCCAACATTGCTAACCTGAAACCAAGAGATCCCTCTGATTGGTGGAGGTTTTTTGGAGGTCATACGCAGTCTGGCGGAAAGCTCTGCAACCCGCACACACTGTTCAGAGCACAAATAACTCTTTTATGCAGCGTATAAGAGGTGAAGATAATTAATCATTTTGTGATTGAGTCATATCCTGCTTCCAGATCTCTCAATTATTGGCTGCATGTCAGATTGTATTCAGTGGTTCCAACAGGTCTGGTGTTGTGTTCACTGACAGGCCTTTCTGTCGGTGAAGTAAGTAAATCCATCACCTAACAACAGTTCAGTGTGATTATCAGGCATGTGCAGTCATAATACACTCTTTAAAAGATAGCACAACTGACCTTTAAATAGTAACTACACCCAGAACCTTTCTTTAGGACTGTAGTCTCACATAAAATCAAATATTGTTATATTTTTATTTTAACCTTTATTTATCCAGGTAAGCCGATTTAGAACAACGACCTGTCACATTCACACAGTTCCACATTCATACCTGGAAGCTGCCCAGTACTACCACAGTCTGATCTGATCACATTCATACTGGAAGCTGCCCAGTACTACCACAGTCTGATCTGATCACATTCATACTGGAAGCTGCCCAGTACTACCACAGTCTGATCTGATCACATTCATACTGGAAGCTGCCCAGTACTACCACAGTCTGATCTGATCACATTCATACTGGAAGCTGCCCAGTACTACCACAGTCTGATCTGACCACATTCATACTGGAAGCTGCCCAGTACTACCACAGTCTGATCTGACCACATTCATACTGGAAGCTGCCCAGTACTACCACAGTCTGATCTGACCACATTCATACTGGAAGCTGCCCAGTACTACCACAGTCTGATCTGACCACATTCATACTGGAAGCTGCCCAGTACTACCACAGTCTGATCTGATCACATTCATACTGGAAGCTGCCCAGTTCCACCACAGTCTGATCTGACCACATTCATACTGGAAGCTGCCCAGTACTACCACAGTCTGATCTGACCACATTCATACTGGAAGCTGCCCAGTACTACCACAGTCTGATCTGATCACATTCATACTGGAAGCTGCCCAGTACTACCACAGTCTGATCTGCTGGCCACTGAGCAGCTCCACTGGAGCGGTTGGAGGTTAAGGGCCTTGCTCAAGGGCACCTCAGTGGTGGTGATGAGGGAGGGACAAGCACTGCTCTTTCACTTTCCCCACCCAGATTTTTATCCTGTCGGTCTGGGGATTGAACCGACAGCCTCCCAGTCACAAGCTCGCTTCTTTAAAAGAATATGTTTGCAGTTGGGATTTCCTACTTGATTGGTAACAGTTATGCTTTTCAAACAGAAATGTTCCCCATTTCCTGAGGTGTTGCACAGGGTTCAATCCTCGGACCTCTGTCATTTTCCTTCTACGGAATAAATGTTTCTTGCTATGCTGACGATACGCTGCTATATTTTCCTGTTAAAACCCTTCAGTGATAGCAACTGGACCCATGTGTTAGGATGTTTATGATATGCTAAGTAGGGAATCTGACAAAGGCTACGTGCAGACTGCAGGTAAAAGTGGCCCAAATCTGATTTTTTTTGGGGTCAAGTGACCAGGTCAGACTTCTTCAGAAGTAGTGTGAACACTCAAATCTGGCCCAGATCTGATTTTTTCAAATCAGATTTAGACCACTTCCATATGTGGTCCTGAATCAGACCCAGGTCTGGTCTGTTTTCAATGCGGCCGCAGTGTGAACAACCAAGGAGGATTTGATGCGACTTTTACGTCAATCTACATCGACATTTGTCACAATAATGCTCCTGCAGGAGCCCGAGACACAGACAGTAACATTAAACCTTGACTAGGCTACAACATGGAGAACAGTGATGGAGCAGGTCACTGGAGGGAGAGGGAGGTGTTAGACCTCATTAGGGTATCTTAATGTTGCTCAGTAATGTTACAGCTGCCATTACACAAACATTTAGAAATAAAAGCCAAAATGCTGACTTCCTCCATCACCTCCCTGACTTTAGTGCAGCAGCGTGCTGCGTCTGATGTCATTGGTATTGGTCTTTTGAGCATGCGGGTCAGTTAGAAATTGCAAACAGTTCACACTGGAATCTGATATAGGCCACATTTTAGAAAGGTGATGAGATCAGCCAAACAACAAATCGGATCTGAGCAAGAAATCCGAATTAAGCATTAAGACTTGCGGTGTGAACGTAGCCAAAGTGGAACCAAAGCTCATGTGTTGTGTTTACTGGCACAGAAAATAAATGAATCTGTTCTTAATGTGTGATGGCGTCTCTCTGCCAGCTAGCCAGACTGAAATCACTTTAGTTTAGGCCTCCAGCCACTGTGCATTAGCTACTCAAAACAAATATGTAATGGGAAGTTATTGATACATAGATTAACTCTCTCTCTGGTCTCTCTCAGATCGACATTTTAAAATAAGAGTAGATCAATCTTTCAAAAGCATTGAGTGCACACTTTAATAATATTTAACGATTGTTCTTGTGCACATGCATTTCAAAAGCATTGAGGCTGCTTTTTTGAAGAAAATACAAGCAGCTGCATGTATGCCATCCACTCTAGAGGCAGTGGTGGCCTAGAGGTTAAAATATCATTTTTGGTATCTCAACAAGAAAGAAAGGGGGTGTCAGGGGAAGTTATCTGAGAGCACAAACTGGTCAAAACTCCTCCCCCCTCCAACACCTTCTGAACTCTGTAATAAATAGCCATTTAACTGCAAACAGTTGAAGTGTGGAAACTAAGAAACGTGACCTCACGCTGATATTTGCTGCAGGTTACATGTGTGAAAACAGCTGACAGAGGTCCAGCTGCAGATCCAGCTGAGTGTGAGCGCTGACCTCTGATCCAGCAATGACTGCAGTTAATTATGAGTCAAACACAGGTTAAAGACGCTTTCTCTCTCCGGCCTTAGAGTTCATGTTACAGTGCAGAGAGCGAGCAGCCTGTATAATCCTGCTAACACTTTCTGAGCTCCATTATTGACATTCTTCACATTCCAGCTCTGTAAATCCCCCAGGCTGCACTGCTGCCGTCCGCAGATCAAACCGAGTAAAGGCAAGTCAATTTTATGTATAAAGCCGAAAATCACAAATCAAAACCGCAGCGACGAAGCTGTATCTGACAGCTTCTGTCTGTCACTGCCAGGCGGCGGAGCTAGATGTTGTAAACAGTCAGGATTTAGCCCAAACTCTCCCCTGAGACATTTTAATTCCCATTTGCTGCAGCTATTTGCACTATTTTTCTAGCCATTTCATAATAGAATGCCTAAAACGTCATTTTTCACATGATAGTGCCGGGTGCATGGTTCAAAAGGGTTGTACTTAGTGTATTCATTAATCAGAGGTGTGTTTTGGGCGTAACATGCAATCAACCAATCAGAGATCATCTCCCATTCCCTTTAAAAGCCAGGCGCGTTTGGACCTTGGAGCATTGCTGTTATGATGGAGGATTTGCACCGTAATATTTGTATTTGTAATCTTCTGCATGTGTGTGTGCTGCTGTGCGTCCCTGTGTGTGTAACAAGCATAGTGTGCACGTGCTGTGCACGAGCCTAGGAGCATTTTACTAATGCTCTGTTAAAATAACAATGAAATGCTGCGTTATTGACTTTAGACCAGGTTTTTGTTGGTCAATGGTGCCATCACTTCCCACTGCCTCAAGATAGCAATACGCCCAGAATGCACCTGAACACACCTCCCTGTAAGACCAGCACGCCCAGAATGCACCTGAACACACCTCCCTGTAAGACCAGCACGCCCAGAATGTACCTGAACACACCTCCCTGTAAGACCAGTACGCCCAGAATGAACCTGGACACACCTCCCTGTAAGACCAGCACACCCAGAATACACCTGAACACACCTCCCTGTAAGACCAGCATGCCCAGAATGTACCTGAACACACCTCCCTGTAAGACCAGCACGCCCAGAATGTACCTGAACACACCTCCCTGTAAGACCAGCACGCCCAGAATGCACCTGAACACACCTCCCTGTAAGACCACCATGGGTCACAGATGGGAGCAGGTGCATTTGCTATTTAAACGACGTGGGCGCTGGACGGGAAACTGACACCTGGGTCGGTCTTACTAGCAAAGAGACTTGTGTTGGGCTTTGCGCTGCTCTGTGCAGCGCAGGTGCAAGATAGGGCCCTCAGGGCTTTTGGGAAAGGATTCAGGGCTGGATCCCCTGGTCACTACTGGGACAACTTCTGCACTCAGTTATTCTGAGTCATTACTAGCTCTACTTGGAGCGACTTCATTTGCCCACAGGTTGACAGATGTGACAGGCTCAGATAGCTCAGAGAACACGTTGCACCTGTTGTTCCTGAGCGTCTGGAGAGGGAGTCACCCTTCGTATTAAACATGATATTTGGGATGCATCGCTGATGGGAATCATGAGACTTGATATCTGTGTGGTTCCAATACTTCAGTGCAGCTTTAAGTAATTCAAGTATTAAAAATCAATAAGACAAAAATGTTATGTTCCAGTTTCTGTCTAAGTCCCAACTCTGTAAGTTGTTTTTACAAACAGGTACTGTATATGGTTATGTGTGAAGAGGACAGTTAAAATCAATACTTCATGTTGAGAAAGATTGCTGAAGCTTTCAACTGCATGAGCAGCCAAGTCACGGTCAAAAATAGGGATGTCCTGATAGACGGAGACACAAAGCCGCTACCAAGAGACACACAACTATAATAAGACGCAAAGCAACCACAAAGAGACAAAAACTACTATAAAGGGGGGGGAAACGGCATCAAAGAGACGGAAAAGAACCACACTGGGAGCGTGCCTATGTTCCCACGTCTCTATGTTCCCACAGCTCTATGGTCCCACAGCCCTATGTTCCCACGGCCCTATGTTCCCACGTCTCTATGTTCCCACGGTCCTATGTTCCCACGGCTCTATGTTCCCACGGCCCTATGTTCCCACGGTCCTATGTTCCCACGGCTCTATGTTCCCACGGCCCTATGTTCCCACGGTCCTATGTTCCCACGGTCCTATGTTCCCACGGCCCTATGTTCCCACGTCTCTATGTTCCCACGGTCCTATGTTCCCACGGCTCTATGTTCCCACGTCTCTATGTTCCCACGGTCCTATGTTCCCACGGCCCTATGTTCCCACGTCTCTATGTTCCCACGGCCCTATGTTCCCACGGCTCTATGTTCCCACGGCCCTATGTTCCCACGGCCCTATGGTCCCACGGCTCAATGGTCCCACGGCCCTATGTTCCCACAGCCCTATGTTCCCACGGCCCTATGTTCCCACGGCCCAATGTTCCCACGGCCCTATGTTCCCACGGCCCAATGTTCCCACGGCCCTATGTTCCCACGGCCCTATGTTCCCACGGCCCTATGTTCCCACGGCCCTATGTTCCCACGGCCCTATGTTCCCACGGCCCAATGGTCCCACGGCCCAATGTTCCCACGGCCCTATGGTCCCACAGTCCCAATGGTCCCACAGCCCTATGTTCCCACAGCCCAATGTTCCCCGCATGTCCCAGCCCAATGGTCCCACAGCCCTATGGTCCCACGGCCCTATGTTCCCACGGCCCTATGTTCCCACGGCCCAATGTTCCCACGGCCCTATGTTCCCACGGCCCTATGTTCCCACGGCCCTATGTTCCCACGGCCCTATGGTCCCACGGCCCTATGTTCCCACAGCCCTATGTTCCCACAGCCCTATGTTCCCACAGCCCTATGTTCCCACAGCCCTATGTTCCCACAGCCCTATGTTCAACACATGACCTAATTTTGAAA
>NC_135868.1:395000-397500 GCF_031162955.1 Sander vitreus
CTCCAGTGGGCACACGCCAACAAGATGACGTGCCACCCAGGTGTGGCTCGGACTATGGCGTTACTTCGTAGATGGTTTTGGTGGCCTGCCATGGGAGAGGAGACCCGAAGTTTTGTTGCTGCCTGTCCTGTCTGTGCGCAGAATAAGGGATCCAATCGACCCAGCTCTGGACTGCTTCACCCCCTGCCCATTCCCCGGCGACCATGGTCGCATCTGGCCCTGGACTTTGTTACCGGTTTGCCCTCTTCTGAGGGGAACACGGTTATTCTGACCGTGGTCCTCAGTTCACCTCAGCTGTCTGGAAGGCCTTTTGCTTGGCCATTGGAGCCACGGTCAGTCTCACGTCTGGATTCCACCCCCAATCTAATGGTCAAGCCGAGAGGGCCAACCAGAAGATGGAGTCCGCGCTTCGCTGCCTGGTCTCTTCCAATCCCACCTCCTGGTCATCTCAGCTGCCATGGGTCGAGTATGCCCATAACACACTTCCAACATCCGCCACTGGGATGTCCCCCTTTCAGTGTCTGTACGGTTACCAGCCGCCTCTGTTCCCATCCCAGGAAAAGGATCTTTCAGTTCCCTCCGTCCAAGCTCACATTTGTCGTTGCCACCGGACCTGGCATCGTGCCAGGGAAGCCCTTCTGAGAGTTTCTGACCGGTATCAGCTCCAAGCCAACCGTCGCCGTATTCCGGCACCCACTTATGCTGTTGGGGATAAGGTCTGGTTGGCAACCCGAGACCTTCCTTTACGGACGGAGTCTAAGAAACTGTCTCCCAAATTCATTGGCCCCTTCGTGGTGGATAAAATCATCAATTCTGCTGTGGTCCACCTGAAGCTTCCTAAAACTCTCAAGGTCCATCCTGCTTTCCATGTCTCCTGCATTAAACCTGTTCTCCTCAGTCCCTTGTTACCTCCTCCTCGGATGATTGGAGGTGGTCCCGTCTACACTGTACATCGCATTATGGACTCCAGAAGGCGTGGTCGGGGATTCCAGTACCTGGTGGATTGGGAGGGCTATGGTCCGGAGGAGAGATGCTGGATTCCTCGGCGTCAGATTCTTGACGAGGACCTGCTCCATGACTTTTACCGCCTCCATCCTGGTGCTCCGGGTTGTCCGCCCGGTGGCGTCCGTCGGAGGGGGAGTACTGTCAGGAATCCTGCTTCCTAGGTTCACTTTCTGCCTCAGTTTCTGTTTTCACCTGTGAGTCTGTGTTTTTCTGAGTTCCTGAACGCATCCTGTATAGTTGCCTGGCGACGAAGCAAGGCGAGAGAATCTGCAATCACACTCACCTGTATCTCATCTGCAATCTGCACACCTGGTCCTGATCATCACCTCTCCACCATTTAAGCCGTGAACTGACATCCATTCCCTGCCGGATCGTTATCCTCACCAGTATGTTTACTAGAGTGCCAGTTAGTAAGTTTGAGAAGTTTGTTCTGCTCTTTTGTGACGTTTTACCGTTGCTAATCTGCCTGTTCCTCTGTCTTCAGTTTTGGGACCTGGAAGATTCTCTCCATCACCGTCTGGTCGTCTGCAACACCTTTATTACTGAGTCTGCACTAATCCGTCAGCCGACTCAATTCCACCCACTGCCTCACCAGCTGGATTCCCCTGCTTCCACGTACCAAAACCAAATAAATAAATACTTACCTTTTTTTTCCACTCAACTTACATTGTCCTTGTCTGCTTTTGGGTTCCTGTCCTAGTGAAACGTGACAGATATTGCGATGGCGATAAAAAAAACCAATATATTGTGCAGCCCTAGTACAAACGTGTGTTCAAAACATATCAGCCCTCATTCATCAACCTAACGTAGAAACCAGCGCAGATATGAGCGCGGAAATCCTCTCACGACAGGCTCCACGTGTGATTCATTAAACGTTTGTATAACACCAATCAGAGCGTAAGGATGGTCGTACATTGATTAATGCAGCGGCTGGAAACGATATCACGCTCTATATATTCTGGGTTTTGAGGCCTCGCGACTACAATTTACGACATGGCGAGACGTAATCCGGCTGAGAAGCGACACTTTTCAGAGGTGGAGATTGAAACCCTGATGTCTCAGGTTCATTTGCACCAACGTGTGTACTATTTGGCAGCCTGAAAACTGGTATTAAAGGCTGTAGAAAGAATGGAGAATGGAAAGAGATCACTGATGCAGTGAACAGTGTTGCTGTAGTAAATCAGACTCCTGCTGAAGTTTATTTAATTTCTACATCCTTGACATATGCATGCTATAGTCCTAATAGTAATATACAGGCATGTACTGCAATCTCTTTGGCCTACATGTAGGTGTTCCTATATTTAAATGAACACACAGTAGCAGAGTCTTTTATTTTACTCGTGTTTTTTCCATGAGTCAGACCCAGGCAACCATGAGCATCGTCATGTTTTCTGTATTGAGTATCATTGCCAAACATAACACTATTCCTTTTAAAAGCGATGAATAATATCCTGTCTCATTCGTATAACCCCCAGTTGGGGCTGTGCTGGATGCT
>NC_135868.1:402500-407500 GCF_031162955.1 Sander vitreus
GATCCATACAACGCTCTTCACAAGTTTGATTCATTTTCATAGCATTTGAACATTGAAAAAAGGGACAAAAATGTCGCACATAGCTTCAAAAACGTGGCGGAAAAAACACACAAAATCGTCAAAAGGTGCACAAAAAAACAACAGGAGGAGGAGATTTTTGGGGGGGGGGGGGGGGGTCATAGTCCTTTGAGTTTACGGATGGCTGACAGTCTTTGAAGGCTTCTTTTGAAAATAAAGTCAAAATGTGTTAGGCATAGTGGCCGGGTTTGCTCAGTTGGTAGAGCTGAGAGTCTATTATTATATTCACTATAATGAATATACAGTGCACAGCATAAGTTAGGACACCCATGCTAAATTTGACGAAAAAGAGGAATAAAAAATCATCTTTTGGAAATTGATCTTAATGTCTTAATTAAAAAATTGGGAAAAATCCAGCCTTTAAGGACCCCAATTTTCTTTGTGAATGAATAATGTATCGTAAATAAATAAATGTTCTTCCTTAAAATACAGGGGGCATAAGTCAGTACAAGTGAAATGGTTCAAAAATCCTATGAAAAATCGAGGAAGGGATGAAGTGACCCTGCCCGGAGGAAGCCCGGGGTCCCCGTCTGGAGCCAGGCCCAGATGGAGGGCTCGTCAGCGAGCGTCTGGTGGCCGGGTTTGCCACGGAGCCCGGTCGGGCACAGCCCGAAAAAGCTACGTGGCGGACATCCCTCCATCCCATGGGCCCACCACCTGTGGGAGGAACCGCTGGGGTCGGGTGCGCTGCCACATGGGTGGCAGTGAAGGTCAGGGGCCTCGACGGACCAGACCCGGGCAGCAGAGGCTGGCTCTGGGGACGTGGAATGTCACCTCTCTGTGGGGGAAGGAGCCGGAACTTGTGCGGGAGGTGGAGCGCTACCGGTTAGATCTGGTGGGGCTTACCTCTACGCACAGTCTTGGTTCTGGAACCATACTCCTGGATAGGGGTTGGACTCTTTTCTTCTCCGGAGTTGCCCAGGGTGTGAGGCGCCGGGCGGGTGTGGGGATACTCACAAGCCCCCGGCTGAGCGCCGCTACGTTGGAGTTTAACCCGGTGGACGAGAGGGTCGCCTCCCTACGCCTGCGGGTTGTGGGGGGGAAAACTCTGACTGTTGTTTGTGCATATGCACCAAACAAGAGTTCAGAGTATTCGGCCTTCTTGGAGACCTTGAGTGGAGTCCTGCATGGGGGCTCGAGTTGGGGACTCCATAGTTCTGCTGGGGGGGACTTCAACGCGCACGTGGGTAATGATGGAGACACATGGGAGGCGTGATTGGGAGGAACGGCCTCCCTGATCTAAACCAGAGTGGTTGTTTGTTGTTGGACTTCTGTGCTAGTCATGGATTGTCTATAACGAACACCATGTTCGAACATAGGGATGCTCATAAGTGTACTTGGTACCAGAGCACCCTAGGCCAAAGGTCAATGATCGATTTTATAATCGTTTCATCTGATCTGAGGCCATATGTTTTGGACACTCGGGTGAAGAGAGGGGCGGAGCTGTCAACCGATCACCATCTGGTGGTGAGTTGGGTCAGGGGGTGGGGGAAGACTCTGGACAGACCTGGTAAGCCCAAACGGGTAGTGCGGGTAAATTGGGAACGTCTGGAGGAGGCCCCTGTCCGACAGACTTTCAACTCACACCTCCGGCGGAGCTTTTCGTGCATCCCTGTGGAGGCTGGGGGCATTGAACCCGAGTGGACAATGTTCAAAGTTTCCATTGCTGAAGCTGCGGTGAGGAGCTGTGGTCTTAGGGTCTTAGGTGCCTCAAGGGGCGGTAACCCACGACCACCGTGGTGGACACCGGTGGTCAGGGAAGCCGTCCGACTGAAGAAGGAGTCTTTCCGGGATATGTTATCCCAGACGACTCCGGAGGCAGTTGCAAGGTACCGAAGGGCCCGAAGGGCTGCAGCCTCTGCCGTGAAAGAGGCAAAGCAGCGTGTGTGGGAGAAGTTCGGAGAAGACATGGAGAAGGACTTTCGGTCGGCACCAAGGTGCTTCTGGAAAACCGTTCGCCACCTCAGGAGGGGGAAGCGGGGAACCATCCAAGCTGTGTACAGTAAGGATGGGACGCTGTTGACCTCAACTGAGGAGGTAATAGGGCGGTGGAAGGAGCACTTTGAGGAACTCCTAAATCCGACTAATACGCCGTCTATGGTAGAGGCAGAGCTGGAGGATGAGGGGGGATTGGCATCAATTTCCCTGGTGGAGGTTGCTGAGGTAGTTAAACAACTCCACAGTGGCAAAGCCCCAGGAATTGATGAGATCCGTCCAGAAATGCTTAAAGCTCTGGGTGTGGAGGGGTTGTCTTGGTTGACACGCCTCTTCAACATTGCGTGGAAGTCTGGGGACGGTGCCTAAGGAGTGGCAGACCGGGGTGGTGGTTCCCCCTTTTTAAAAAAGGGGGACCAGAGGGTGTGTGCCAATTACAGGGGTATCACACTTCTCAGCCTCCCGGTAAAGTCTACTCCAAGGTGCTGGAAAGGAGGGTTCGGTCGATAGTCGAATCTCAGGTTGAAGAGGAACAATGCGGATTCCGTCCTGGTCGTGGAACAACGGACCAGATTTTTACTCTTGCAAGGATCCTGGGAGTATGCCCAACCAGTCTACATGTGTTTTGTGGATCTGGAGAAGGCGTATGACCGGGTGCCCCGGGAGATACTGTGGGAGGTGCTGCGGGAGTACGGGGTGAGGGGGTCCCTTCTCAGGGCCATCCAATCTCTGTACGACCAAAGCGAGAGCTGTGTCCGGGTTCTCGGCAGTAAGTCGGACTCGTTTCAGGTGAGAGTTGGCCTCCGCCAGGGCTGCGCTTTGTCACCAATCCTGTTTGTAGTATTTATGGACAGGATATCGAGGCGTAGTCGGGGTGGAGAGGGGTTGCAGTTCGGTGGGCTGGGGATCTCATCGCTGCTTTTTGCAGATGATGTGGTCCTGATGGCATCATCGGCCTGTGACCTTCAGCACTCACTGGATCGGTTCGCAGCCGAGTGTGAAGCGGCTGGGATGAGGATCAGCACCTCTAAATCGGAGGCCATGGTTCTCAGCAGGAAACCGATGGAGTGCCTTCTCCAGGTAGGGAATGAGTCCTTACCCCAAGTGAAGGAGTTCAAGTACCTTGGGGTCTTGTTCGCGAGTGAGGGGACAATGGAGCGGGAGATTGGTCGGAGAATCGGCACAGCAGGTGCGGTATTACATTCAATTTATCGCACCGTTAGACGAAAAGAGAGCTGAGCCAGAAGGCAAAGCTCTCAATCTATCGGTCAGTTTTGGTTCCTACCCTCACCTATGGTCATGAAGGCTGGGTCATGACCGAAAGAACAAGATCCAGGGTACAAGCGGCCGAAATGGGTTTCCTCAGGAGGGTAGCTGGCGTCTCCCTTAGAGATAGGGTGAGAAGCTCAGTTATCCGTGAGGAGCTCGGAGTAGAGCCGCTGCTCCTTTGCGTCGAAAGGAGCCAGTTGAGGTGGTTCGGGCATCTGGTAAGGATGCCCCCTGGGCGCCTCCCTAGGGAGGTGTTCCAGGCACGTCCAGCTGGGAGGAGGCCTCGGGGGAGACCCAGGACTAGGTGGAGGGATTATATCTCTAACCTGGCCTGGGAACGCCTCGGGATCCCCCAGTCGGAGCTGGTTAATGTGGCCCGGGAAAGGGAAGTTTGGGGTCCCCTGCTGGAGCTGCTACCCCCGCGACCCGACCCCGGATAAGCGGATGAAGATGGATGGATGGATGGATGGATAAGTCAGTACAGCCCTATGTTAGATTCCCATAGAGGCAGGCAGACTTTTATTTTGAAAGGTCAGTTATTTCATAGATCCAGGATACTATGATCCTGATAATGTTCCCTTGGTCCCCCCATCATCACATACCCTTCACCGTACCCCCACATCATCACATACCCTTCACCATACCCCCCCACATCATCACATACCCTTCACCATACCCCCACATCATCACATACCCTTCACCATACCCCCACATCATCACATACCCTTCACCATACCCCCCACATCATCTCATACCCTTCACCATACCCCCCCATCATCACATACCCTTCACCATACCCCCCCACATCATCACATACCCTTCACCATACTCCCCATCATCACATACCCTTCACCATACCCCCCCATCATCACATACCCTTCACCATACCCCCCACATCATCACATACCCTTCACCATACCCCCCCATCATCACATACCCTTCACCATACCCCCCATCATCACATACCCTTCACCATACCCCCACATCATCACATACCCTTCACCATACCCCCCACATCATCACATACCCTTCACCATACCCCATCATCTCATACCCTTCACCATACCCCCACATCATCACATACCCTTCACCAATTCAAAGTGCTTTACATAAAACACATGCTCAGTAGCTAGGTAAGGACTACACGCTCAGTAGCTAGGTAAGGACTACACGCTCAGTAGCTAGATAAGGACTACACGCTCAGTAGCTAGGTAAGGACTACACGCTCAGTAGCTAGGTAAGGACTACACGCTCAGTAGCTAGGTGAGGACTACACGCTCAGTAGCTAGGTGAGGACTACACGCTCAGTAGCTAGGTAAGGACTACATGCTCAGTAGCTAGGTAAGGACTACATGCTCAGTAGCTAGGTAAGGACTACACGCTCAGTTGCTAGGTAAGGACCACATGCTCAGTAGCTAGGTAAGGACTACATGCTCAGTAGCTAGGTAAGGACTACATGCTCAGTAGCTAGGTAAGGACTACATGCTCAGTAGCTAGATAAGGACCACATGCTCAGTAGCTAGGTAAGGACTACATGAGCTAGCTAGCTGTTTCTCCAACTTCAGTAGTAAGGCAGGATTAGCTGGGAGACTTTTTCTAAATGAGGGCGCACTTCCACCTTTGTGTGGAATACCTGCAGAACAGGGACATGGAAGTAGTTCTTTTGGAGATTAGGGTGAACTAGTGTGTGTTGTAGCAGTGTTTTGCCATTGAGAACG
>NC_135868.1:420000-422500 GCF_031162955.1 Sander vitreus
TAAAGTTTCAATGGTATTTCACAATAAATTAGTTTTTTCTAACCTATGATTGTGCAAGAAAACAACACAGAGAAGAAGTGACACCGTCAGAAGAAAAATAGAAAAACACTCAAACTTTGTGAATTGGAAAAAATATGCTGGCTCTATACACGCTAAAAGTCCTGATTATTTACATGGAGTCTGGTGGAGATATGCTGGCTCTATACACGCTAAAAGTCCTGATTATTTACATGGAGTCTGGTGGAGATATGCTGGCTCTATACACGCTAAAAGTCCTGATTATTTACATGGAGTCTGGTGGAGATATGCTGGCTCTATACACACTAAAAGTCCTGATTATTTACATGGAGTCTGGTGGAGATATGCTGGCTCTATACACGCTAAAAGTCCTGATTATTTACATGGAGTCTGGTGGAGATATGCTGGCTCTATACACGCTAAAAGTCCTGATTATTTACATGGAGTCTGGTGTAGTTTGGTGATGGTGATTTTGGGGCTGTTTCATGTTAAACTAAAATGATCTTACTCTTTAACAAAAAGGTCTATCTCTGTAGGGATCCTTTGTTGTTCCCATCAGTCACTTAGACACAGACACATACGGCATCAGGTCCAGGTTAAAACATAGCAGTAGGTCAGTCTGTAGGGAGATGGTTTGGGAACTGGAGGGTCGCTGATTCAAGTCCCCGTATAGACCAAAGTACAGAGCAAGGCACCGTACTCCCCCAACCGCTTAGGGTGCTGGTCCACTGGCAGCATATACATGTGTGTATATGTGTATGCACATCCAGAGATGAGAGAGTGTGTGTGTGTGTGCGTGTGTATACATGTCTGTGTGTATGTGTATGCATGTGTATATGTGTGTATATACGTATACATGTGTGTATATGCAGTATGCATGCATGTGTTTTGTGTGTATTTCAGGCCTGTGTGTACTGATTTCAAACAGTGTAAATTGTAATTTCCCCAATGGGGATCAATAAAAACTATAAATTAAATAAAATGAATTTAATCAAAGTGTTTTCGTTAAAGTGTGTAGAATGATGTGTCAGATTTATGTATTGTTGTGACAGAGCTAACAGAAGATATTTAATTATGTCAGAGGAGAGCATGCTGGGATGTGAGGCTCTCTCTCTCTCTCTCTCTCTCTCTCTGTGTGTGTGTGTGTGTGTGTGTGTGTGTGTGGGAGGGGTCTCGTGGAGGTCACGTGGTCTGAGCCTTTGTTGATTTGAGAAAGAACAGGAGGACAAAAAAAAAAAAAAAAAGTCCCGGTCCGACTGTGCGTCCGACCGACTGCTTACGTGAATCCTCCCCGGCGAACACTCGCTCCGCTTCGGCCTGGATGCTGCTGGAAGTCCCTTTTGGACTTTTCCCTGGATAATTGTTTTTGTCCGCGGCGATCCGCGTTTCTCCCCGTCCGGTTTGAGTGCGAGGCAGCTGGGCTGCATGGGGGATGGAGGCTCAGTGAGTCCGGGCTGTGAGCAGACTGGTTTTGAAGGGGTGTCGGAGGTGTGGGGGGTCGGTGTGTGAAGAAGCCCCAGGCCCTGCTTTGCTTTGTTATCCTGGGCTCCGTTTAGCAGTAGCCCTCCTCCCTTCCTTGGCTTTCTCATCGTGTTTTCCAGCCTATTTCTCCCCTGTGTTTCTCCGTGCGTGGAGCCGTTTTCCTGGCAGACACTGGAAGGAGTTCTTGGAGAGAGCAGAGGAAAACACACATGGAGATATTTAGGATTTAAACCCGCAACGTTTCAGTATCCCTCTTTTTCTGCGGGGTGTTTTGTATTTAGGATTTTGTTCCGCGTCTTTTGAAGGACGAATCCAGAAAAAAAGATCCTTTTTATATCTGTTTTTCTCTCTCTTTACCTTTTGTATCCTCTGTCTACTCATCCATCTCTCCCTGTATACCTCTCCTTAAATCCACCCTCTCCACCTCCATCTGTCTCTCTCTTTTTTTCCTACCTTTCAGTCTCTACCTCTCCCCTCTGTCTGCCTCCATCCCTCCGTCTGTCTCTCTGGATATCCTCCCTCCTCCCACCGCCCTCCATCATGGCTCCAGTATGCCGGTTCTCCTGGTTCTGCTGCCTGCTGGTTCTGCTGGTTCTCCCCGCCGCTTGGAGCTCGTTCCCCCGCAGCGGAGGCAGCAGCAGTGCGGACTGCGGCCCCGGGAAGGCCGCCGACTGCCCCGGTGAGACACCTACATACATCCATGTAAACACAGAATCAGAATCAGAAAGGAGTTCATTGCCACAGTCGGTACCCATACACAGTACGTAGAATTTGCCTCGGTGATTGGTGCAGACATACATCCATAAACAAACATATTATGCATTAATAAGAATAAACAATAAATACAGAAACAAATAAATAGGCTACAAAATAGCTGTTTAAGTAGTTTAAGCTCTGTGTGCAAGGGGCAGATGTATAGTGCAGGATGGAGATTAGTGCAAAGTGTAGTGACTACTACACTTGAATGCATCATCATTATTATTTTCTGGCTGATTTCACT
>NC_135868.1:427500-430000 GCF_031162955.1 Sander vitreus
GTTTTCGGTAATTTTTTGGTCAGTTTTCGGTCAGTTTTCTGGCTGTCTTTGGTCAGTTTTCTGGCGGTTTTTGGTTAGTTTTCTGGCTGTCTTTGGTCAGTTTTCAGGCGGTTTTTGGTCAGTTTTCTGGCTGTTTTTGGTCAGGTTTTGGTTAGTTTTTGGTCAGTTTTCTGGCTGTCTTTGGTCAGTTTTCTGGCTGTTTTTGGTCAGTTTTCTGTCTGTTTTTGGTCAGTTTTCTGGCTGTTTTTGGTCAGTTTTCTGGCTGTTTTTGGTCAGTTTTCTGGCTGTCTTTGGTCAGTTTTCTGGCGGTTTTTGGTCAGTTTTCTGGCTGTCTTTGGTCAGTTTTCTGGCTGTTTTTGGTCAGTTTTCTGGCTGTTTTTGGTCAGTTTTCTGGCTGTTTTTGGTCAGTTTTCTGGCTGTCTTTGGTCAGTTTTCTGGCTGTCTTTGGTCAGTTTTCTGGCTGTCTTTGGTCAGTTTTCTGGCTGTTTTTGGTCAGTTTTCTTGCTGTCTTTGGTCAGTTTTCTGGCTGTTTTTGGTCAGTTTTCTGGCTGTTTTTGGTCAGTTTTCTGGCTGTTTTTGGTCAGTTTTCTGGCTGTCTTTTGGTCAGTTTTCTGGCTGTCTTTTGGTCAGTTTTCTGGCTGTCTTTTGGTCAGTTTTCTGGCTGTCTTTGGTCAGTTTTCTGGCTGTCTTTGGTCAGTTTTCTGGCTGTCTTTGGTCAGTTTTCTGGCTGTTTTTGGTCAGTTTTCTGGCTGTTTTTGGTCAGGTTTTGGTTAGTTTTCGGTCAGTTTTCTGGCTGTCTTTGGTCAGTTTTCGATCAGCTTTCAGTCAGTTTTTTGGTCAGTTTCCTGTCAGTTCTGGAACGCCAGCCACCACTAATTAATTATATAATAATAATAATAATAATAGGGCTGCACAATTAATCACTATTAGATATTTTCCTCATATCGTGCAGCCCTAGTCTGCAACACACTTTAATCACTTTTGGTAGCAGAAACACAAACATGATTGGGCTAAAAAGAACTAAAAACCTATTTTGTGCGAGCTCAGAAACATTACTTTTTGCATTTTGAGTTCAGAAACTGGGTTCCAGGTTAGTTTTCAAGCTCTCAGAGAGTCCCAGGTCGACGGGATCAATCATCGACTTATGTACAACATCCTGCAGACTCTAACGCCATTTTCCCATTTCACTCCTGACAGTCTGAGGAATCAGCTGCTGACATAGTACGGAGTTTCCCCTCTTTGTAAATTATAGAGTGTGGTCTAGACTTACTCTATCTGTTAAGTGTCCTGAGATAACCCCTTTATGGAAATGACACATATATCAGCTGTCAAATCAGCTGATATATTGATTCTCAGATAATCTGTTGATTATGAAAGTAATCCACGATGAAAACGATGCTTCAGTTGCAGCCCCAGACTGGAGTTCTTGGTTTATTTTCTGGGTCTGGTGAGACAGACGCCTCCATATGCTCCCATCTCCCAAACAGCTGTGTAGGTTTAGTGAAAACTCGCTCTAACTCCCCACGGCTTCCTGACGGGGTCTCTGCAGACCCGTCTGACTCTGTAAACAAGCTGTAATCGCTTGGTGATGCAAACAACGGACGATAGCAACAGAGCATTAATGAAAAGCTGTTGCTTGCGTGTGTGTCAGGTGGAGATGTTAAATATTAAGATACAAAATGATCAAAAGCTGTTCTTGATTCATTTTCTTCAGAGCAGAAATGTCTTTGCAAAAGTAACTTGTAACTTGTGTTACAGCGCTGTGGAGATTAGGTCTGGCTACACCACAGATGCATTCTGGGATAGGAGAATGAACTCTCTGGGTTGTAAGCATTTCCTAAACCAATCACAGTCATCTTGGGGCGGGGCTAAGCTCCGGACGCAGCGACGGTGGCTCTGCTAAATAGTCTCAGGAAGGAGCTTGTTCTGGTGGAACATTTCCACCCGTTCTCACTCCGAACTCGTAACATACGGACGTCTGGACAGTAGCGGTCAGCGTCTGAAGCGACGCCCTTCGGCGTGTTTGTAGAACGTAGCGGGGATTCAGATTCAGATAACTTTATTAGTCCCCAAGGGGCCCATTCAGTTTTACAGCCAACCCATCCCTTAAGGGTTATACTTAAAAAGTGCATTAGCACACAATGTATATAATGTAATGTTAAAAAATAATAAAATAAAATAAACAATAAGTACTGCAGCAGTCATACATCCCCCTGTATACAGATGCTTCTCTCTCTCTCCCATAACATCCACACATTTACACATGACACACACACACACATACGCACACACACACACACACACACACACACACACACAGACACATACGCACACACACAGACACACACACACACAGACACACACACACACGCACACAGACACACACACACACACAGACACATACGCACACACACAGACACACACACGCACACACACAGACACACACACGCACACACACACGCGCACACACACACACAGACACACACACCCACAGACACAG
>NC_135868.1:435000-462500 GCF_031162955.1 Sander vitreus
AAAACTGACTGAAAACTGACTGAAAACTGACTGAAAACTGACCGAAACTGACCGAAGACTGACTGAAAACTAACTGAAAACTAACTGAAAACTGACCGAAAACTGACCGAAAACTAACTGAAAACTGACCGAAAACTGACTGAAAACTAACTGAAAACTGACTGAAAACTGACTGAAAACTGACCGAAGACTGACCGAAAACTAACTGAAAACTAACTGAAAACTGACTGAAAACTGACTGAAAACTAACTGAAAACTGACTGAAAACTGACTGAAGGCTGACCGGAAACTGACAGGAAACTGACAGGAAACTGACCAAAAACTGACTTGAAGACCAACTGAAAGCTGACCGATAACTGACCAAAATTGGACAGAAAACTGACACAAAACTGACAGAAAGCTGACCAAAAAGTGACAGAAAGCTGACCAAAAAGTGACAGAAAGCTGACCAAAAACTGACACAAAGCTGAAAGAAAACTGACATAAAGTGACTGAAAAGTGATCGAAAAGTGACTGAAGACTGACCATAAAACTGACCGATAACTGACCAAAAAGTGACACAAAGCTGACCAAAAAGTGACAGAAAGCTGACCAAAAACTGACTTGACAGACCAACTGAAAGCTGACCGATAACTGACATAAAGTGGACTAGAAAAGCTGGTACAAAACTGACTGAAGACTGACCATAAAACTGACCGATAACTGACCAAAAAGTGACACAAAGCTGACCAAAAAGTGACAGAAAGCTGACCAAAAACTGACACAAAAGCTGAAAGAAAACTGACATAAAGTGACTGAAAAGTGATCGAAAAGTGACTGAAGACTGACCATAAAACTGACCGATAACTGACCGAAGGCTGACTGAAAACTGACTGAAAACTGACTGAAAACTGACTGAAAACTGACCGAAGACTGACTGAAGACCGACTGAAAGCTGACCAATAACTGACCAAAAACGGACAGAAAACTGACACAAAACTGACCATAAAACTGACCGAAGACTGACCGAAAACTGACAGAAAACTGACACAAAACTGACTGAAGACCGACTAAAACCTGACCGACAATTGACCAAAAACTGACACAAAACTGAAAGAAAACTGACATAAAGTGACTGAAAAGTGATCGAAAAGTGACTGAAGACTGACCATAAATCTGACCGATAACTGACCGAAGGCTGACTGAAAACTGACTGAAAACATTTACCCGCCATGTGGCGGATAGCGCTCTTAGATTTACACTCCATTAGAAAATTCACCTGCATTTGGCACTTGACGAGTGATAATTTGGGCCCCTGGTCGGCTGGAGAGTCACTGAAACGACCCGTCTGTGTGACGTCCTGTTGGGGATAGTTTCCCCCCAGAAAGGAGCGAGGTGATGTGAGGATGACAGACTGCCGCTCTGATGTATAAATGTGGTGGACGTTTGTTTTGTCCTGTCAGCTGATAACATGTCTGTGTGTGTGTGTGTGTGTGTGTGTGTCTCTGGCAGACGGTGCTTCAGGATCTGGTGACGGAGGTAAACGGCATCATATTTTACTTATTTTATTGTTTGTTGCTTTTGTAATGCAATGAAATTTGAAACCTTTCTGAAACAATGTAGTTGTAGTGATGTTTTCTGTTTTCTGTCTCTGCAGATGACGAGGGCTCTGGGCGCGGTAAAAAGGTCTCGAAATGTGGAAACTGCAAGTTTGGAGCCGAATGTGACGAAGACTCTGAGGATATGCTGTAAGTACACACACAAACACACACACACACACAAACACACACACACACAAACACACACACACACACACACACACACACACACTCACATGGACGCACGCATGCACACAGAGAGACATACACACACACACACTTATCAAAAAATATATTTCACTGCTTATTTGTCGTTATTTTTTCGTTTTTTTTCCCTGTAATAACCCTGACAGTTACTCACAGCTTCTCATACACACACACACACACACACACACACACACACACACACACACACGCATAGACACGCACCGAAAGGAAAATGTACCGTTCAAAATAAAAGTCAAAACCACATAGGATTTCCCAGGAAATTATAATGATGACCTATGTAACTTCAACACAAATGAGACAATGATGTAATCCGATGTGTGTGTCTCTGTGTGTGTGTGTGTGTGTGTCTGTGTGTGCGCGTGCATGTGTGTTTGCGTGTCTGTGTGTGTGTGTGTGTGCACGTGCATGTGTGTTTGCGTGTGTGTGTTTCCAGCTGCATGTGCAACATCGTGTGTAACGGCCACAACGATAACCCGGTGTGCGGTGGCGACGGCGTCACCTACGACACGCCTTGCCACGTCCGAGAGGCATCCTGCCTCAAACAGCTCAAGATCGACATCAAACACGTGGGACGTTGCCAAGGTAACGAGAAAATACACACATGCACATTAGGGGTGGAACGGTACACAGAAGTCACGGTTCGGTTCGGTACAATGGAGGGAAACGCAAAACAAAAATGCAGAAGGCAATTTTTGTTATTGTGCATGTCTCAGGCTGTCCACTGAGCTAGCTGTAACAGCCTGAAGCGTATAAAGTCAGATGTAAACAGTAAACAATAAGTAGGCTACCCCACATCATCTCCAGACTCCATCTGGAACTTGTAAACAAAATAAGACCATCAGCTAGTAGTGTGATATGGGAGACCAGCGCTGCTCTCATATGTGAATACACAGAGCAGGGGTGTTAAAAGAGCAGCTTCGGTTACACAGAGCAGTTGACGAGTTTTGGTGTTAGCTTCACACGCTAACGGCGAAGCTAACAGCTAATGGCGGAGCTAACAGCTAATAGCGGAGCTAAGAGCTAACGGCAGAGCTAACAGCTAATAGCGGAGCTAACCGCTAACGGTGGAGCTAACAGCTAATAGCGGAGCTAAGAGCTAACGGCGGAGCTAACAGCTAATAGCGGAGCTAACCGCTAACGGTGGAGCTAACAGCTAATAGCGGAGCTAATAGCGGAGCTAAGAGCTAACGGCGGAGCTAACAGCTAATACCGGAGCAAACGGCGAAGCAAACGGGCCTGGAGTCCATTTGTGGTCGAGGCGAGAAGGGCTACAGCTACGTCCGTGTTTGGTTGTATATGGAAGGGACTAGTTTGCTTTGTGTGGACGCCACATGTAGGCGGAGCTCGGCAGCACATTAGCACATCCACATTACATTAATTAATTTGCACGTGTATTCTCCGTGTAAATTCATGTAGGACACTGTACAACTCACTCTGCTGCTGTGACCTGAATTATTCTGGTATCATGTCAGCTAACGTCAAATCAACCGCAAGCCCCGAGGACAGAGGGCAGACTGGACTGGGACTTCTTTACAATTTCTGAGCTTTAAGTTGCAAATGTACAAGAAAACAACACACATTTAGGAGAATAAGCTTGGATATTCTCTGAGATTATAGTCACAGAATCTGAGGAAAGATCTTATTGGTAAATCTGATTGCAGTATATTACTTGATTATGTAACCAGCTGCAGGCATAATGCACGGTGCGCATCTGTCGTGATCCTGAAGCGATGTTTTTCCTTAAATAACATTTTTTTTTACTTTTTTCTCATAAACTTGTAAATTTTGTTCTTGTAAATGTACAACTTTAATCTCAGAATATTACCCGGCTCCCCGTGGTAACTTTTTTGATTTATTTCGATGGCCCTAATATGCCATCAAACATTTTTCGACATACTATACTATGAAATCGAAAAAAAATGCACATATGTCACATATGTCAAAAAAAGTGAAAAAAGACAGTGTAGTATGTGGAAAAAAAGTCATAGTATGGCATCTTGCTGGCCTGATGGTTAGCACTGTGGCCTCACAGCAAGACGGTTCTGGGTTTGAATCCAGGTGGTTCTGGAGGGATGGGAGGGAAGTGCAGAGAATGAATTTTGCTACATGTATGTGTATTTGACTATAAAGTACCTTTACCTTATAGCAGTGTTTCTCAACTGCGTTGGCAGTTCAGAAGATGACGGGGGCGCTGGAAGCAATGTTTTGGAAAGGGGGGCGTTGAGGTGCCTTTGGCCAACTGTTAGGGATCTGCACCGCCAGTAAACTGTAATTTCTCAAAATATCGCGCCTTTTTTGTGGTCCAAGTCCTTCCATGCCTTTGCATCTTGGACACGTTTTGATGAGCTTTTCTGTTGTTTAGACATAAAGTATTAAAGTATCCAAAGTGCACAATACTCCATTACTCCATTCAGTTGTTTACACCGAGTGCCTCCAATATGGCCGCGCATCCAGGTTACCGCCCAGAACGTGACGTCGGTGAAAGCCCTCTATACTCTTCTAAGCATCAAAAAAGGGCTCTCACTAACTTTCAAAGGTTGTAAACTTATTTCCATTAATGTTATTTCCAATGTTAAATTGCTAGCTGTTTCGGATTGGCTACTGTTAGTGTTAGTAATATCTAATTCAAGTTTGAATGTTACATATCTAGTCTTCTGATCTTCATTCAATCTTCTGATTGGCTGCTGTTACCTACCTCAAATGGTTGCCTTTTTTAAACTAAAAATTCACATGGTTTATTTGATACCTGGGAAACTAATAAATATGATGTTTGTCATTCAATGTTATTATTTTTTGATTGTTTTTGATAACAATAGTAACAACAGTAAAAAGGCCTAATATTATGGCGTAATCATTAATATTCTGGGCAATTAGCCTACATCTTATTTGATGGGGGGCGGTTAGGGACCTGGATAATGGATAGGGGGGCGCTGGCACAAAAAAGGTTGAGAACAACTGCCTTATAGTATGTCGAAAAAAGTCATAGTATAGTATGTCAAAAAAAGTATAAAAAAATCATAGTATAGTAAGTCAAAAAAAGTATAAAAATAGTAATAGTATAGTGTCGAAAAAAAATGAAAAAATGTATAATATAGTATGTCGAAAAAAGTATAAAAAAAAGTCATAGTATAATATGTCGAAAAGTATAAAAAAGTCATAGTATAGTATGTCAAAAAAAGTATGAAAAAGTCATAGTATAGTATGTCAAAAAAATTCGGAAAAAAAATCGTAGTATAGTATGTTGAAAAAAGTATAAAAATTCAGAGTATATTATGTCAGAAAAAGTCGAAAAAGTCATAGTATAATATGTCAAAAAAAGTATAAAAATTCATAGTATAGTATGTCGTCATAGTCATAGTATGGCAGCATGGTGGCCTGATGGTTAGCACTGTGTGTGTTCACTAGGTTCTCCAGTCCCTTGAGGGATGGATTAAATGCAGAGAAAGAATTTTGCTACATGTATGTGTATTTGACAATAAAGTACCTTTACCTTATAGTATGTTGAAAAAGTCATAGTATAGTATGTCGGAAAAAAAGTCATAGTATGTCAGAAAAAAAGTCATAGTGTGTCGGAAAAAGTCATAGTATAGTATGTTGGAAAAAAGTCATAGTATAGTATGTCAAAAAAAAGTCATAAAGTCATAGTATAGTATTGAAAAAAGTCAGTATAGTATTGAAAGAAGTCATAGTATAGTATGTCCAAATAAGTTGAAAAAAGTCATAGTATAGTATGTCGAAAAAAAGTCATGGTATATTATGTTGGAAAAAAAAAAGTCATACTATAGTATGTCGAAAAAAAGTCATAGTATAGTATGTCGAAAAAAAGTCATAGTATAGTATGTCGGAAAAAAAAGTCATAGTATAGTATGTCGGGAAAAAAAGTCATGGTATAGTATGTTGAAAAAAAAGTCATAGTATAGTATTGAAAAAAGTCATAGTATAGTATGTCGGAAAAAAAAGTCAGTATAATATGTCGGGAAAAAAAGTCATAGTATAGTATTGAAAAAAGTCATAGTATAGTATGTCGGGGAAAAAAAGTCATAGTATAGTATGTTGGAAAAAAAGTCATAGTATAGTATGTCGGGGAAAAAAAAGTCATAGTATAGTATGTCGGGAAAAAAGTCATAGTATAGTATGTCTGAAAAAAAAGTCATAGTATAGTATGTCGGAAAAAAGTCATAGTATGTCGGAAAAAGTCATAGTATAGAATGTCCAAATAAGTTGAAAAAAGTCATAGTATAGTATTGAAAAAAGTCATAGTATAGTATATCGGGGAAAAAAAGTCATAGTATAGTATGTTGAAAAAAAGTCATAGTATAGTATGTCGAAAAAAAGTCATAGTATAGTATATCGGGAAAAAAAGTCATAGTATAGTATGTCGGGGAAAAAAAGTCAAAGTATTGTATGTTGAAAAAAAGTCATAGTATAGAATGTCGGGAAAAAAAAGTCATAGTATAGTATGTGAAAAAAAGTCATAGTATATTGTATAGCATGTCGGAAAAAAAAGTCATAGTATTGTATGTTGAAAAAAGTCATAGTATAGTATTGAAAAAAGTCATAGTATAGTATGTCGGAAAAAAAAGTCATAGTATTGTATGTTGAAAAAAGTCATAGTATAGTATTGAAAAAAGTCATAGTATAGTATGTCGGAAAAAAAAGTCATAAAAAGTCATAGTCTAGTATGTCGAGAAAAAAGTCATAGTATAGTATGTCCAAATAAAATTAAAAAGTCATAGTATAGTATGTCGGAAAAAAAGTCATAGTATAGTATGTCGGAAAAAAAGTCATAGTATAGTATGTTGGAAAAAAAGTCATAGTATAGTATGTCGAAAAAAAAGTCATAAAAAAGTCATAGTATAGTATTGAAAAAAAGTCAGTATAGTATTGAAAAGAAGTCATAGTATAGTATGTCCAAATAAGTTGAAAAAAAGTCATAGTATAGTATGTCGAAAAAAAAGTCATAGTATAGTATGTCGAAAAAAAAGTCATGGTATATTATGTTGAAAAAAAAGTCATACTATAGTATGTCGAAAAAAAGTCATAGTATAGTATGTCGAAAAAAAAGTCATAGTATTGTATGTCAAAAAAAAGTCATAGTATTGTATGTCGGAAAAAAAAGTCATAGTATAGTATGTTGAAAAAAATAAAGTCATAGTATAGTATGTCGAAAAAAAGTCATAGTATAGTATGTCGGGAAAAAAAAGTCATAGTATAGTATGTTGAAAAAAAGTCAGAGTATAGTATTGAAAAAAGTCGTATAGTATGTCGGGGAAAAAAAGTCATAGTATAGTATGTTGAAAAAAGTCATAGTATAGTATTGAAAAAAGTCGTATAGTATGTCGGGAAAGAAGTCATAGTATTGTATGTTGAAAAAAGTCATAGTATTGTATGTCGGAAAAAAAAGTCATAGTATTGTATGTTGAAAAAAGTCATAGTATAGTATGTCGAAAAAAAGTCATAGTATAGTATGTCGGAAAAAAAAGTCAGTATAATATGTCGGGAAAAAAAAGTCATGGCATAGTATGTCGGAAAAAAAGTCATAGTATAGCATGTCGAAAAAAGTCATAGTATTGTATGTTGAAAAAAGTCATAGTATAGTATGTCGGAAAAAAAAGTCATAGTATAATATGTCGGAAAAAAAGTCATAGTATAGTATGTCGGAATAAAAGTCATAGTATGTCGGAATAAAAGTCATAGTATAATGTCGGAAAAAAAAGTCATAGTATAGTATGTCGGAAAAAAGTCATAACAACGTCATAGTATAGTATGTCCAAATAAAATTAAAAAAGTCATAGTATTGTATGTCAAAAAAAAGTCATAGTATTGTATGTTTAAAAAAGTCATAGTATAGTATTTTGAAAAAAGTCATAGTATTGTATGTCGGAAAAAAAAGTCATAGTATTGTATGTTGAAAAAAGTCATAGTATAGTATTGAAAAAAGTCATAGTATAGTATGTCGGGGAAAAAAAAGTCATAGTATAATATGTCGGAAAAAAAAGTCATAGCATAGTATGTCGGAAAAAAAGTCATAGTATAGCATGTCGAAAAAAGTCATAAAAAAGTCATAGTCTAGTATGTCAGAAAAAAGTCATAGTATAGTGTATTGGAAAAAAAGTCATAGTATAGTATGTCGGAAAAACAGTCATAGTATGTATAGTATGTCGAAAAAAAGTCATAGTATAGTATGTCGGAAAAAAAAGTCATAGTATTGTATGTCGGAAAAAAAAGTCATAGTATAGTATGTCTGAAAAAACAGTCATAGTATAGTATGTCGGAAAAAAAGTCATAGTATGTCGGGAAAAAAAAGTCATAGTATAGAATGTCCAAATAAGTTGAAAAAAGTCATAGTATAGTATGTCGGAAAAAAAAGTCATAGTATTGTATGTTTAAAAAAGTCATAGTATAGAATTTTGAAAAAAAAGTCATAGTATAGTATTGAAAAAAGTCATAGTATAGTATGTCGGAAAAAAAAGTCAGTATAATATGTCGTGAAAAAAAGTCATAGCATAGTATGTCGGAAAAAAAGTCATAGTATAGTATGTCGGGAAAAAAAAGTCATAGTATAGTATGTCGAAAAAAAGTCATAGTATATTGTATAGCATGTCGGAAAAAAAAAGTCATAGTATTGTATGTTGAAAAAAAGTCATAGTATAGTATTGAAAAAAAGTCATAGTATAGTATGTCGAGAAAAAAAGTCATAAAAAAGTCATAGTCTAGTATGTCGGAAAAAAAAGTCATAGTATAGTATGTCGATAAAATTAAAAAAAGTCATAGCATAGTATGTCGGAAAAAAAAGTCGTAGTATAGTATTTCGGGAAAAAAAGTCATAGTATAATGTCGGAAAAAAAGTCATAGTATAGTATGTCGTAAAAAGTCATAAAAAAAGTCATAGTATAGTGTGTCGAAAAAAAGTCATAGTATAGTATTGAAAGAAGTCATAGTATAGTATGTCCAAATAAGTTGAAAAAAGTCATAGTATAGTATATTGGAAAAGAAGTCATAGTATAGTATGTCGGGAAAAAAAGTCATAGTATAATATGTCGGAAAAAAAGTCATAGTATAGTATGTCGAAAAAAAAGTCATAGTATAGTATGTCGGGAAAAAAAGTCATAGTATAGTATGTCGGGGAAAAAAAGTCATAGTATAGTATGTCGAAAAAAAAGTCATAGTATAGTATGTCGGAAAAAAATAAAAAGTCATAGTATAGTATGTCGAAAAAAAGTCATAGTATATTGTATAGCATGTCGGGAAAAAAAGTCATAGTATTGTATGTTGAAAAAAAGTCATAGTATAGTATTGAAAAAAAGTCATAGTATAGTATGTCGGGGAAAAAAAAGTCATAGTATTGTATGTTGAAAAAAAGTCATAGTATAGTATTGAAAAAAAAGTCATAGTATAGTATGTCGAGAAAAAAAAGTCATAAAAAAGTCATAGTCTAGTATGTCGGAAAAAAAAGTCATAGTATAGTATTGATAAAAGTCATAGTATAGTATGTCGGAAAATAAAGTCATAGTATGTCGGGAAAAGAAGTCATAGTATAGTATGTTGGAAAAAAGTCATAGTATAGTATGTCAAAAAAAAGTCATAAAGTCATAGTATAGTATTGAAAAAAGTCAGTATAGTATTGAAAGAAGTCATAGTATAGTATGTCCAAATAAGTTGAAAAAAGTCATAGTATAGTATGTCGAAAAAAAGTCATGGTATATTATGTTGGAAAAAAAAAAGTCATACTATAGTATGTCGAAAAAAGTCATAGTATAGTATGTCGAAAAAAAGTCATACTATTGTATGTTGAAAAAAGTCATAGTATAGTATGTCGGGAAAAAAAAGTCATGGTATAGTATGTTGGAAAAAAAAAAGTCATAATATAGTATGTCGAAAAAAGTCATAGTATAGTATGTCGAAAAAAGTCATAGTATAGTATGTTGAAAAAAGTCAGAGTATAGTATTGAAAAAAGTCGTATAGTATGTCGGGGAAAAAAAGTCATAGTATAGTATGTTGAAAAAAGTCATAGTATAGTATTGAAAAAAGTCGTATAGTATGTCGGGAAAGAAGTCATAGTATTGTATGTTGAAAAAAGTCATAGTATAGTATGTCGGGAAAAAAAAGTAATAGTATTGTATGTTGGGAAAAAAAGTCATAGTATAGTATTGAAAAAAGTCATAGTATAGTATGTCGGGAAAAAAAAGTCATAGTATAATATGTCGGAAAAAAAGTCATAGTATTGTATGTTGAAAAAAGTCATGGTATAGTATGTCGGGAAAAAAAGTCATAGTATTGTATGTTGAAAAAAGTCATAGTATAGTATGTCGGAAAAAAAAGTCATAGTATAATATGTCGGAAAAAAAGTCATAGTATAGTATGTCGGAAAAAAAAGTCATAGCATATTATGTCGGAAAAAAAGTCATAGTATAGTATGTCGGAAAAAAAGTCATAGTATGTCGGAAAAAGTCCTAAAAAAGTCATAGTATAGTATGTCGGAAAAAAAAGTCATAGTATTGTATGTTGAAAAAAGTCATAGTATAGTATTGAAAAAAGTCATAGTATAGTATGTCGAGAAAAAAAGTCATAGTATTGTATGTTGAAAAAAGTCATAGTATAGTATTGAAAAAAGTCATAGTATAGTATGTCGAGAAAAAAAGTCATAGTATTGTATGTTTAAAAAAGTCATAGTATTGTATGTTTAAAAAAGTCATAGTATAGAATTTTTAAAAAAAAGTCATAGTATAGTATGTCGAAAAAAGTCATAAAAAAGTCATAGTCTAGTATGTCAGAAAAAAGTCATAGTATAGTGTATTGGAAAAAAAGTCATAGTATAGTATGTCGGAAAAACAGTCATAGTATAGTATGTCGGAATAAAAGTCGTAGTATGTTGGAAAAAAAGGCATAGTATAGTATGTCGGAAAAAAGTCATAGTATAGTATGTCTGAAAAAAAGTCATAGTATAGTATGTCTGAAAAAAAGTCATAGTATGTCGGAAAAAGTCATAGTATAGAATGTCCAAATAAGTTGAAAAAAGTCATAGTATAGCATGTCGAAAAAAAAGTCATAGTATAGTATGTCGGGAAAAAAAAGTCATAGTATTGTATGTTGAAAAAAAAGTCATAGTATAGTATTGAAAAAAGTCATAGTATAGTATATCGGGGAAAAAAAGTCATAGTATAGTATGTCGGGGAAAAAAGTCATAGTATTGTATGTTGAAAAAAGTCATAGTATAGAATTTCGGAAAAAAAAAGTCATAGTATAGTATGTGAAAAAAAGTCATAGTATATTGTATAGCATGTCGGAAAAAAAAAGTCATAGTATTGTATGTTGAAAAAAAAGTCATAGTATAGTATTGAAAAAAAGTCATAGTATAGTATGTCGAGAAAAAAAAGTCATAAAAAAGTCATAGTCTAGTATGTCGGAAAAAAAAGTCATAGTATAGTATGTCCAAATAAAATTAAAAAAAGTCATAGTATAGTATGTCGGAAAAAAAGTCATAGTATAGTATGTCGGGAAAAAAAAGTCATAGTATAGTATGTCGGGGAAAAAAAGTCATAGTATAGTATGTCGAAAAAAAGTCATAGTATAGAATGTCGAAAAAAAAAGTCATAGTATAGTATGTCGAAAAAAAAGTCATAGTATATTGTATAGCATGTCGAAAAAAAAGTCATAGTATTGTATGTTGAAAAAAAGTCATAGTATAGTATGTCGAAAAAAAGTCATAGTATAGTATGTCGGGAAAAAAAAAGTCATAGTATAGTATGTTGAAAAAAAAGTCATAGTATAGTATGTCGAAAAAAAGTCATAGTATAGTATGTCGAGAAAAAAAGTCATAAAAAAGTCATAGTATAGTATGTCGAAAAAAAAGTCATAGTATAGTATGTCCAAATAAAATTAAAAAAAGTCATAGTATAGTATGTCGAAAAAAAAGTCATAGTATAGTATGTCGGAAAAAAAGTCATAGTATAGTATGTTGAAAAAAAGTCATAGTATAGTATGTCGAAAAAAAAGTCATAAAAAAGTCATAGTATAGTATGTCGAAAAAAAGTCAGTATAGTATGTGAAAAAAGTCATAGTATAGTATGTCCAAATAAGTTGAAAAAAGTCATAGTATAGTATGTCGAAAAAAAAGTCATAGTATAGTATGTCGAAAAAAAAGTCATAGTATAGTATGTTGAAAAAAAAGTCATAGTATAGTATGTCGAAAAAAAAGTCATAGTATAGTATGTCGAAAAAAAAGTCATAGTATAGTATGTTGAAAAAAAAGTCATAGTATAGTATGTCGGAAAAAAAAGTCATAGTATAGTATGTCGGGAAAAAAAAATAAAAGTCATAGTATAGTATGTCGAAAAAAAGTCATAGTATAGTATGTCGGGAAAAAAAAGTCATAGTATAGTATGTCGAAAAAAAGTCATAGTATAGTATGTCGAAAAAAAGTCAGTATAGTATGTCGGAAAAAAAGTCATAGTATAGTATGTCGGGAAAAAAAGTCATAGTATGTCGGAAAAAAGTCCTAAAAAAGTCATAGTATAGTATGTCCAAATAAAATTAAAAAAAGTCATAGTATAGCATGTCGGAAAAAAAGTCATAGTATTGTATGTTGAAAAAAAAGTCATAGTATAGTATTGAAAAAAGTCATAGTATAGTATGTCGGGAAAAAAAAGTCATAGTATTGTATGTTGAAAAAAAGTCATAGTATAGTATGTCGAAAAAAGTCATAGTATAGTATGTCGAGAAAAAAAAAGTCATAGTATTGTATGTTTAAAAAGTCATAGTATAGAATTTTTTGAAAAAAAAGTCATAGTATAGTATGTCGAAAAAAAAGTCATAGTATAGTATGTCGAAAAAAAGTCATAAAAAAGTCATAGTCTAGTATGTCAGAAAAAAAGTCATAGTATAGTGTATTGAAAAAAAGTCATAGTATAGTATGTCGGAAAAAACAGTCATAGTATAGTATGTCGGAATAAAAGTCATAGTATGTTGGAAAAAAAAGTCATAGTATAGTATGTCGGAAAAAAAGTCATAGTATAGTATGTCTGAAAAAAAGTCATAGTATAGTATGTCTGAAAAAAAGTCATAGTATGTCGGAAAAAGTCATAGTATAGAATGTCCAAATAAGTTGAAAAAAGTCATAGTATAGCATGTCGAAAAAAAGTCATAGTATAGTATGTCGGAAAAAAAAGTCATAGTATTGTATTGAAAAAAGTCATAGTATAGTATTGAAAAAAGTCATAGTATAGTATATCGGGGAAAAAAAGTCATAGTATAGTATGTCGGGGAAAAAAGTCAGTATTGTATGTTGAAAAAAGTCATAGTATAGAATTTCGGGAAAAAAAAGTCATAGTATAGTATGTGAAAAAAAGTCATAGTATATTGTATAGCATGTCGGAAAAAAAAGTCATAGTATTGTATGTTGAAAAAAGTCATAGTATAGTATTGAAAAAAGTCATAGTATAGTATGTCGAGAAAAAAAAGTCATAAAAAAGTCATAGTCTAGTATGTCGGAAAAAAAAAGTCATAGTATGTCCAAATAAAATTAAAAAAGTCATAGTATAGTATGTCGAAAAAAAGTCTTAGTATAGTATGTCGGAAAAAAAAGTCATAGTATAGTATGTCGAAAAAAGTCATAGTATTGTATGTTGAAAAAAGTCATAGTATAGTATTGAAAAAAAGTCATAGTATAGTATGTCGGAAAAAAAAGTCATAGTATTGTATGTTGAAAAAAGTCATAGTATAGTATTGAAAAAAGTCATAGTATAGTATGTCGAGAAAAAAAGTCATAGTATTGTATGTTTAAAAAAGTCATAGTATTGTATGTTTAAAAAAGTCATAGTATAGAATTTTTAAAAAAAAGTCATAGTATAGTATGTCGAAAAAAGTCATAAAAAAGTCATAGTCTAGTATGTCAGAAAAAAGTCATAGTATAGTGTATTGGAAAAAAAGTCATAGTATAGTATGTCGGAAAAACAGTCATAGTATAGTATGTCGGAATAAAAGTCGTAGTATGTTGGAAAAAAAGGCATAGTATAGTATGTCGGAAAAAAAGTCATAGTATAGTATGTCTGAAAAAACAGTCATAGTATAGTATGTCGGAAAAAAAGTCATAGTATGTCGGAAAAAAAGTCATAGTATAGAATGTCCAAATAAGTCGAAAAAAGTCATAGTATAGCATGTCGAAAAAAAGTCATAGTATAGTATGTCGGAAAAAAAAGTCATAGTATTGTATGTTGAAAAAAAGTCATAGTATAGTATTGAAAAAAAGTCATAGTATAGTATATCGGGGAAAAAAAGTCATAGTATAGTATGTCGGGGAAAAAAAGTCAGTATTGTATGTTGAAAAAAAGTCATAGTATAGAATTTCGGAAAAAAAAGTCATAGTATAGTATGTGAAAAAAAAAGTCATAGTATATTGTATAGCATGTCGGAAAAAAAAAGTCATAGTATTGTATGTTGAAAAAAGTCATAGTATAGTATGTCGAAAAAAGTCATAGTATAGTATGTCGAGAAAAAGTCATAAAAAAGTCATAGTATAGTATGTCGGAAAAAAGTCATAGTATAGTATGTCGAAAAATAAAATTAAAAAAGTCATAGTATAGTATGTCGAAAAAAAGTCATAGTATAGTATGTCGAAAAAAAAGTCATAGTATAGTATGTCGGGGAAAAAAGTCAGTATTGTATGTTGAAAAAAGTCATAGTATAGAATGTCGGAAAAAAAAGTCATAGTATAGTATGTCGAAAAAAAAGTCATAGTATATTGTATAGCATGTCGGAAAAAAAGTCATAGTATTGTATGTTGAAAAAAAGTCATAGTATAGTATGTCGAAAAAAAGTCTTAGTATAGTATGTCGGGAAAAAAAGTCAGAGTATAGTATGTCGAAAAAAGTCATAAAAAAGTCATAGTATAGTATGTCGGAAAAAGTCATAAAAAAGTCATAGTATAGTATGTCCAAATAAAATTAAAAAAGTCATAGCATAGTATGTCGGAAAAAAAGTCATAGTATAGTATGTCGGGAAAAAAAGTCAGTATAGTATGTCGAAAAAAGTAATAAAAAAGTCATAGTATAGTATGTCCAAATAAGTTGAAAGAAGTCAGAGTATAGTATGTCGAAAAAAAAGTCATAGTATAGTATGTCGGAAAAAGTCATAAAAAAGTCATAGTCTAGTATGTCCAAATAAAATTAAAAAAGTCATAGTATAGTATGTCGAAAAAAGTCATAGTATAGTATGTCAAAAAAAGTCATAGTATAGTATGTCGGGAAAAAAAAGTCATAGTATTGTATGTTGAAAAAAAGTCATAGTATAGTATGTCGAAAAAAAAGTCATAGTATAGTATGTCGGAAAAAGTCATAAAAAAGTCATAGTATAGTATGTCGGAAAAAAAAGTCATAGTATGTCCAAATAAAATTAAAAAAGTCATAGTATAGTATGTCGAAAAAAAGTCTTAGTATAGTATGTCGGAAACTTTGAACATTGTCCACTTGGGTTCAATGCCCCCAGCCTCCACAGGGATGCACGAAAAGCTCCGCCGGAGGTGTGAGTTGAAAGTCTGTCGGACAGGGCCTCTTCCATCCATCCATCCATCCATCCATCCATCTTCATCCGCTTATCCGGGGTCGGGTCGCGGGGGTAGCAGCTCCAGCAGGGGACCCCAAACTTCCCTTTCCCGGGCCACATTAACCAGCTCCGACTGGGGATCCCGAGGCGTTCCCAGGCCAGGTTAGAGATATAATCCCTCCACCTAGTCCTGGGTCTCCCCCGAGGCCTCCTCCCAGCTGGACGTGCCTGAACACCTCCCTAGGGAGGCGCCCAGGGGGCATCCTTACCAGATGCCCGAACCACCTCAACTGGCTCCTTTCGACGCAAAGCGAGCAGCGGCTCTACTCCGAGCTCCTCACGGATAACTGAGCTTCTCACCCTATCTCTAAGGGAGACGCCAGCTACCCTCCTGAGGAAACCCATTTCGGCCGCTTGTACCCTGGATCTTGTTCTTTCGGTCATGACCCAGCCTTCATGACCATAGGTGAGGGTAGGAACAAAACTGACCGGGTAGATTGAGAGCTTTGCCTTCTGGCTCAGCTCTTTTCGTCACAACGGTGCGATAAATTGAATGTAATACCGCACCTGCTGTGCCGATTCTCCGACCAATCTCCCGCTCCATTGTCCCCTCACTCGCGAACAAGACCCCAAGGTACTTGAACTCCTTCACTTGGGGGTAAGGACTCATTCCCTACCTGGAGAAGGCACTCCATCGGTTTCCTGCTGAGAACCATGGCCTCCGATTTAGAGGTGCTGATCCTCATCCCAGCCGCTTCACACTCGGCTGCGAACCGATCCAGTGAGTGCTGAAGGTCACAGGCCGATGATGCCATCAGGACCACATCATCTGCAAAAGCAGCGATGAGATCCCCAGCCCACCGAACTGCAACCCCTCTCCACCCCGACTACGCTCGATATCCTGTCCATAAATACTACAAACAGGATTGGTGACAAAGCGTAGCCCTGGCGGAGGCCAACTCTCACCTGAAACGAGTCCGACTTACTGCCGAGAACCCGGACACAGCTCTCGCTTTGGTCGTACAGAGATTGGATGGCCCTGAGAAGGGACCCTCACCCCTGTACTCCCGCAGCACCTCCCACAGTATCTCCCGGGCACCCGGTCATACGCCTTCTCCAGATCCACAAAACACATGTAGACTGGTTGGGCATACTCCCAGGCTCCCTCCAGGATCCTTGCGAGAGTAAAGATCTGGTCCGTTGTTCCACGACCAGGACGGAATCCGCATTGTTCCTCTTCAACCTGAGATTCGACTATCGACCGAACCCTCCTTTCCAGCACCTTGGAGTAGACTTTACCGGGGAGGCTGAGAAGTGTGATACCCCTGTAATTGGCACACACCCTCTGGTCCCCCTTTTTAAAAAAGGGGGAACCACCACCCCGGTCTGCCACTCCTTAGGCACCGTCCCAGACTTCCACGCAATGTTGAAGAGGCGTGTCAACCAAGACAACCCCTCCACACCCAGAGCTTTAAGCATTTCTGGACGGATCTCATCAATTCCTGGCTTTGCCACTGCGAGTCATAAAAAAGTCATAGTCTAGTATGTCGGGAAAAAGTCATAGTATAGTATGTCCAAATAAAATTAAAAAAAAGTCATAGTATAGTATGTCGGAAAAAAGTCATAGTATAGTATGTCGAAAAAAGTCATAGTATAGTATGTCGAAAAAAGTCAGTATTGTATGTCAAAAAAGTCATAGTATAGTATGTCGGAAAAAAAGTCATAGTATAGTATGTCAAAAAAAGTCATATGTCATAGCATGTCAGAAAAAAAAAGTCAGTATAGTATGTCGAAAAAAGTCATAGTATAGTATTTCGAAAAAAAGTCATAGTATAGTATGTCGGATAAAAGTCATAGTATAGTATTGAAAAAAAGTCATAGTATAGTATGTCGAGAAAAAGTATATAGTCATAAAAAGTCATAGTATAGTATGTCGAAAAAAAGTCATAGTATAGTATGTCGAAATAAAAGTTAAAAAGTCATAGTATAGTATGTCGGAAAAAAGTCATAGTATAGTATGTCGGAAAAAAAAGTCATAGTATAGTATGTCGAAAAAAGTCTGATGTGAAAAAAGTCATAGTATAGTATGTCCTGAGAAAAAAGTCATAGTATAGTATGTCGAGAAAAAGTCATAGTATAGTATGTCGGAAAAAAGTCATAAAAAAGTCATAGTATAGTATGTCGGAAAAAAAAGTCATAGTATTGTATGTTGAAAAAAAGTCATAGTATAGTATGTGAAAAAAGTCATAGTATAGTATGTCGAGAAAAAAGTCATAGTATTGTATGTTGAAAAAAAGTCATAGTATAGTATTGAAAAAAAGTCATAGTATAGTATGTCGAGAAAAAAAGTCATAAAAAGTCATAGTCCAGTATGTCGAAAAAAAAGTCATAGTATAGTATGTCAAATAAAATTGAAAAAAGTCATAGTATAGTATGTCGGAAAAAAAGTCATAGTATAGTATGTCGGAAAGCAAAGACATTGTCCACTTGGTTCAATGCAGCCTCCACAGGGATGCAGCTCGCCGGAGGGGTGGGTTGAAAAGTCTGTCGGACAGGGGCCTTCCATCCATCCATCTCATCCATCCATCTCAGCATATCCGGGGTCGGGTCAGCGGGGTAGCAGCTCCAGCAGGGACCCCAAACTTCCCTTTCCGGGCCACATTAACCAGCTCCGACTGGGGGATCCGAGGCGTTCCCAGGCCAGGTTAGAGATATAATCCCTCCACCTGGTCCTGGGTCTCCCCGAGGCCTCCTCCCAGCTGGACGTGCCTGGAACACCTCCTAGGGAGGCGCCCAGGGGCATCCTACCAGATGCCCGAACCACCTCAACTGGCTCCTTTCGGCGCAAAGGAGCAGCGGCTCTCTCGAGCTCCTCACGGATAACTGAGCTTCTCACCCTATCTCTAAGGGAGACGCCAGCTACCCTCCTGAGAAACCCATTTCGACCGCTTGTACCCTGGATCTTGTTCTTTCGGTCATGACCCAGCCTTCATGACCATAGGTGAGGTAGGAACAAAAAACTGACCGGTAGATTGAGAGCTTTGCCTTCTGGCTCAGCTCTCTTTTCGTCTAACGGTGCGATAAATTGAATGTAATACCGCACCTGCTGTGCCGATTCTCCCGACCAATCTCCCGCTCCATTGTCCCTCACTCGCGAACAAGACCCCCAAGGTACTTGAACTCCTTCACTTAGGGGTAAAGGACTCATTCCCTACCTGGAGAAGGCACTCCATCGGTTTCCTGCTGAGAACCATGGCCTCCGATTTAGAGGTGCTGATCCTCATCAGCAGCTTCACACTCGGCTGCGAACCGATCCAGTGAGTGCTGAAGGTCACAGGCGATGATGCCATCAGGACCACATCATCTGCAAAAAGCAGCGATGAGATCCCCAGCCCACCGAACTGCAACCCCTCTCCACCCGACTACGCCTCGATATCCTGTCCATAAATACTACAAACAGGATTGGTGACAAAGCGCAGCCCTGGCGGAGGCCAACTCTCACCTGAAGCGAGTCCGACTTACTGCCGAGAACCGGACACAGCTCTCGCTTTGGTCGTTACAGAGATTGGATGGCCCTGAGAGGGACCCCTCACCCCTGTACTCCCGTAGCACCTCCACAGTATCTCCCGGGGCACCCGGTCATACACTTCTCCAGATCCACAAAACACATGTAGACTGGTTGGGCATACTCCCAGGCTCCTCCAGGATCCTTGCGAGAGTAAAGATCTGGTCCGTTGTTTCCACGACCAGGGACGGAATCCGCATTGTTCCTCTTCAACCTGAGATTCGACTATCGACCGAACCCTCCTTTCCAGCACCTTGGAGTAGACTTTACCGGGAGGCTGAGAAGTGTGATACCTGTAGTGGCACACCCCTCTGGTCCCCCCTTTTTAAAGGGGAACCACCACCCCGGTCTGCCACTCCTTAGGCACCGTCCCAGACTTCCACGCAATGTTGAAGGCGTGTCAGCAAGACAACCCCTCCACACCCAGAGCTTTAAGCATTTCTGGGACGGATCTCATCAATTCCTGGGGCTTTGCCACTGTGGAGTTGTTTAACTACCTCAGCAGCCTCCACCAGGAAATTGATGCCAATCCCCCTCATCCTCCAGCTCTGCCTCTACCATGAGGGCGTATTAGTCGGATTTAGGAGTTCCTCAAAGTGCTCCTTCCACCGCCCTATTACCTCCTCAGTTGAGGTCAACAGCGTCCCATCCTTACTGTACACAGCTTGGATGGTTCCCCGCTTCCCCCTCCTGAGGTGGCGAGCGGTTTTCAGAAGTACCTTGGTGCCGACCGAAAGTCCTTCTCCATGTCTTCTCGAACTTCTCCCACACGCTGCTTTGCCTCTTTCACGGCAGAGGCTGCAGCCCTTCGGGCCCTTCGGGTGCCTTGCAACTGCCTCCCGGAGTCGTCTGGGGATAACATATCCGGAAAGACTCCTTCTTCAGTCGGACGGCTTCCCTGACCACGGTGTCCACCACGGTGTTCGTGGAGTTACCGCCCCTTGAGGCACCTAAGACCCTAAGACCACAGCTCCTCACCGCAGCTTCAGCAATGGAAACTTTGAACATTGTCCACTCGGGTTCAATGCCCCCAGCCTCCACAGGGACCATCACCTTATCGTGGTGGAGAGGGTTTGTATGTCCCTATGAACCTGAGGGCTGTGTTGTCTGGAGCTTTGTGCTCCTGGTAGGGTCTCCCAAGGCAAAGTGGTCTCAGGTGAGGGCCAGACAAAGAATGGTTCAGAAAATCCTATGAAAAATCCGAGGAAGGGATGAGTGACCCTGCCCGGAGGAGCCCGCCCCGTCTGGAGCCAGGCCCAGATGGAGGGCTCAGTCAGCGACGTCTGGGTGGCCGGGTTTGCCCTGCGAACCGGTCGAACACAGTCCCGAAAAAAGCTCGTGGCGGACATCCCTCCATCCCATGGGCTCACCACCTGTCGGTGCGGGACCGCTGGGATGGTGCGTTGCCACATGGGTGGCAGCGAAGGTCAGGCGCTATCCAGACGTTCCGCACTTACCCGCACTTCCCGTTTGGGCTTACCAGGTCTGTCCAGAGTCTTCCCCCACTGACCCAACTCACCACCAGATGGTGATCGGTTGACAGCTCCGCCCCTCTCTTCACCCGAGTGTCCAAAACATACGGCCTCAGATCAGATGAAAGCTTGATTATAAAATCGATCTATTGACCTTTGGCCTAGGGTGCTCTGGTACCAAGTACACTTATGAGCATCCCTATGTTCGCAACTATGGTGTTCAAGTATAGACAATCCATGACTAGCACAGAAGTCCAACAACAAACAACCACTCTGGTTTAGATCAGGGAGGCTGTTCGTCCCAATCACGCCTCTCCATGCGTCTCCATCATTGCCCACGTGCGCGTTGAAGTCCCCAGCAGAACTATGGAGTCCCGACTGAGCCCCATGCAGGACTCCACTCAAGGTCTCCAAGAAGGCCGAATACTCTAAACTCTTGTTTGGTGCATATGCACAAACAACAGTCAGGGTTTTCCCCCACAACCCGCAGGCGTAGGGGAGGCGACCCTCTCGTCCACCGGGTTAAACTCCAATGTAGCGGCGCTCAGCCGGGGGCTTGTGAGTATCCCCACACCCGCCCGGCGCCTCACACCCTGGGCAACTCCGGAGAAGAAAAGAGTCCAACCCCTATCCAGGAGTATGGTTCCAGAACCAAGACTGTGCGTAGAGGTAAGCCCCACCAGATCTAACCGGTAGCGCTCCACCTCCCGCACAAGTTCCGGCTCCTTCCCCCACAGAGAGGTGACATTCCACGTCCCCAGAGCCAGCCTCTGCTGCCCGGGTCTGGTCCGTCGAGGCCCCTGACCTTCACTGCCACCCATGTGGCAGCGCACCCGACCCCAGCGGTTCCTCCCACAGGTGGTGGGCCCATGGGATGGAGGGATGTCCGCCACGTAGCTTTTTCGGGCTGGAAAAAAAAGTCATAGTGTATGTTGAAAAAAGTCATAGTATAGTATTGAAAAAAGTCATAGTATAGTATGTCGGGGAAAAAAAGTCATAGTATAGTATGTCGAAAAAAAGTCATAATTTTGTATGTTGAAAAAAGTCATAGTATAGAATTTCGAAAAAAAAGTCATAGTATAGTATGTCGGAAAAAAAGTCACAGTATGTCGGAAAAAAAAGTCATAGTATGTCGGAAAAAAAAGTCATAGTATAGTATGTCCAAATAAGTTGAAAAAAGTCATAGTATAGTATGTCGAGAAAAAAAAAGTCATAGTATAGTATTGAAAAAAGTCATAGTATAGTATGTCGGGAAAAAAAGTCATAGTATTGTATGTTGAAAAAAGTCATAGTATAGTATGTCCAAATAAGTTGAAAAAAGTCATAGTATAGAATTTCGAGAAAAAAAAGTCATAGTATAGTATATCCAAATAAGTTGAAAAAAGTCATAGTATAGTATGTCGGGAAAAAAAGTCACAAAAAAGACATAGTATATTATGACGAAAAAAAAGTCATAGTATAGTATTGAAAAAAGTCATAGTATAGTATGTCGGAAAAAAAGTCATATTATGTCGGAAAATAAAGTCATAGTATAGTATGTCGGAAAAAAAAGTCATAGTATAGTATGTCGGAAAAAAGTCATAGTATAGTATGTCGAAAAAGTCATAAAAAGACATAGTATATTATGACGGAAAAAAAGTCATAGTATAGTATCGAAAAAAGTCATAGTATTGTATGTTGAAAAAAGTCATAGTATAGTATATCCAAATAAGTTGAAAAAAGTCATAGTATAGAATTTCGAAAAAAAAGTCATAGTATAGTATGTCGGAAAAAATATAGTCATAGTATGTCGGGAAAAAAAGTCATAGTATAATATGTCGGAAAAAAAGTCATAGTATAGTATGTCGGAAAAAAGTCATAGTATAGTATGTCGAAAATAAAGTCATAGTATAGTATGTCGAAAAAAAAAGTCATAGTATGTCGAAAAAAAAGTCATAGTATAGTATGATAAAAGTCATAGTATAGTATGTCCAAATAAGTTGAAAAAAGTCATAGTATAGAATTTCGGAAAAAAAGTCATTGTATAGTATGTTCGGAAAAAAAGTCATAGTATGTCGGAAAAAAAAGTCATAGTATAGTATATTGGAAAAGAAGTCATAGTATAGTATGTCCGAAAAAAAAGTCATAGTATAGTATGTCGAAAAAAGTCATAGTATGACGGAAAAAATAGTATAGTATTGAAAAAAGTCATAGTATAGTATGTCGGAAAAAAAGTCATAGTATAGTATATCCAAATAAGTTCATAAAAAGTCATAGTATAGTATTTCGGAAAAAAAGTCATAGTATAGTATTTTGAAAAAAGTCATTAAAAAAGTCTGAGTATGGTATGTCCAAATAAGTTGAAAAAAGTCATAGTATAGTATGTCGAAAAAAAGTCATAAAAAGTCATAGTATAGTATGTCGGAAAAAAAGTCATAGTATTGTATTTTGAAAAAAGTCATAGTATAGTATCGAAAAAAGTCATAGTATAGTATGTCGGAAAATAAAGTCATAGTAAGTCGGAAAAAAAGTCATAGTATGTCGGAAAAAAAAGTCATAGTATAGTATGTCGGAAAAAAAGTCATAGTATGTCGGAAAAAAAGTTATAGTTTAGAATTTCGAGAAAAAAAAAGTCATAGTATGTCCAAATAAGTTGAAAAAAGTCATAGTATAGTATGTCGAAAAAACGTCATAGTATGTCGAAAAAAAAGTCATAGTATAGCATGTCGGAAAAAAAGTCATAGTATGTCGGAAAAAAAAGTCATAGTATAGTATGTCGAAAAAAAGTCATAAAAAAGTCATAGTATAGTATGTCGGAAAAAAAAGTCATAGTATAGTATGTCGGAAAAAAGACATAGTATAGTATGTCGGAAAAAAAGTCATAGTATAGTATGTCGGAAAAAAAAGTCATAGTATAGTATGTCGGAAAAAAGTCATAAAAAAGACATAGTATAGTATGTCGAAAAAAGTCATAAAAAAGTCATAGTATAGTATGTCGAAAAAAAAGTCATAGTATAGTATGTCCAAATAAGTCGAAAAAAGTCATAGTATAGTCTGTCGTAAAAAAAGTCATAGTATAGTATGTCAAAATAAAGTACAGTATTGCGAAAAAAATTCCTAGTATGGCAGCATGGTGGCCTGATGGTTAGCACTGTGGCCTCACAGCAGGAAGGTTCTGTGTTCAAATCCAGGTGGTTCTCCAGTCCCTTGAGGGATGGGTTAAATGCAGATCATGAATTTCGCTACATGTATGTGTATTTGACAATAAAGTACCTTTACCTTATAGTGTGTCGAAAAAAGTCAAAGTATAGTATGTCGAAAAAAGTCATAGTGTAGTATGTCGAAAAAATACGATGGAGCATTAGGGCTACATCAAAGGAAGAAAAAAATAAGGAGGAAGTTTTTTTTAATTTATTTAGCATTTTGAGAATAATGTCGAAATGTCGAGATCAAAGTTGAAATGAGGAGAATAAATTCAACTCCTTCATCAATCACATTAGAGCAACTGTCCGTCACGCCAGCTGCCATGTAGGCAGCATCACATGGGTTACATCCTTGGAGCGCCGGGCTCGCCTGAGCTCCACTCCTTCAGGATCAAACAAGTTGATCAGTTGTCTTATTGTGTCTTGTGATACAACGTATCCTCTCTGTACTGCGCGGTGTGTAACCACCGATACCCTTATTGCATCTGTCCATTACAAGTTATTTCAGTTTGCAGGATTACGGCCACCTTGTGAAGTTTGTGTGGTTTCTCCTTCTGAACAGACACATTTTTCGGCACAATCTCTTCAAAGTCCTAATACTTATCACCATACTGTGTTTATGCGCTAAAAGGGAAAGAATTTCCTTGTTTTTAAAACCGATTCTGAAGTATAATTTCACGAGTTCATATAGGCCTTCACAAGGCATTTTGTAGGAGACTAAAGGTAAAGCTAGTAGTTTGGTTTATTCTCAAAAGTCCGACTGAATTCTTGAAATATCAAGTTTTTCTCGACATTTTGACTTCATTCTCAAAATGCTAAATAAATAAAAAAAATCTTCCTTTTTATTTTATTTTTCCTTTGATGTGGCCCTAATGCTCCGTCGTAAAAAAAAGTCATAGTATAGTATTTAAAAAAAGTCATAGTATATTATGTCAAAAAAAGTGAGTGATTTTTCCACTTTTTGGACATACTATACTATGACTTTTTTCGATATACTATACTATGACTTTTTTCGATATACTATACTATGACTTTTTTCCTCTTTCTTGTGACATAATATACTATGACTTTTTTTAAACGTACTATACTATGACTTTTTGTCAACATACTATACTGTGACTTTTTGTCGACATACTATACTGTGACTTTTTGTGGACATACTATACTGTGACTTTTTGTGAACATACTATACTGTGACTTTTTGTGGACATACTATACTGTGACTTTTTGTGGACATACTATACTGTGACTTTTTGTCGACATACTATACTGTGACTTTTTGTGGACATACTATACTGTGACTTTTTGTCGACATACTATACTATGACTTTTTGTCGAAAAACTATACTGTGACTTTTTGTCGACATACTATACTGTGACTTTTTGTCGAAATACTATACTGTGACTTTTTGTCGACATACTATACTGTGACTTTTTGTCAACATACTATACTGTGACTTTTTGTCAACATACTATACTGTGACTTTTTGTGGACATACTATACTATGACTTTTGGTCGACATACTATACTATGACTTTTTTCGATATACTATACTATGACTTTTTGTGGACATACTATACTATGACTTTTGGTCGACATACTATACTATGACTTTTTTCGATATACTATACTATGACTTTTTGTCGACATACTATACTATGACTTTTTGTCGACATACTATACTATGACTTTTTTGTCGACATACTATACTATGACTTTTTTCGACATACTATACTATGACTTTTTGTCAACATACTATACTATGACTTTTTTCGATATACTATACTATGACTTTTTGTGGACATACTATACTATGACTTTTTGTCAACATACTATACTGTGACTTTTTGTGGATATACTATACTATGACTTTTTTCCTCTTTCTTGTGACATAATATACTATGACTTTTTTTAAACGTACTATACTATGACTTTTTTCGACATACTTTACTATGACTTTTTTCGACATACTTTACTATGACTTCATAGATCTCTCTCGAAGAGTTTATCAATAATTCTGAGTCTGTAAGTTATGTTAATATTGTGTTTTTTTGTCTACTTTGTATGTGCCTGCACATTGTGTCAGTTACAATAAAATGTAATTGAAAAAGGGTGATAGTGAAGAGTTGAGAAAAGATGGAGAAGAGGAGGAAAGGAAGGTGAAGGAGGATAAAACAGAGACTGCTGATTTTCAGCTCATTTATATTGAATGGTGACCTGACCCCAATACACACACACTCACTTACACACACACAGAGACACACACACTCACACACACACACACACACACACACACACACACACACACACACACACACACACACACACAGAGACACACACACACACACACACACACTCACTCACTCACTCACTCACTCACTCACTCACTCACTCACTCACACACACACACTCACATACACATACAGAGACACACACACACACTCACACACTCACATACACATACAGAGACACACACACACACACACACACACACACACACACACACACTCACTCACTCACTCACACACACACACACACACACACACACACACACACACACACACACACACTCACACACTCACATACACATACAGAGACACACACACACTCACTCACACACACACACACACATACAGAGACACACACATACTCTCACACACTCACATACACATACAGAGACACACACACACTCACTCACACACACACATAGACAGACACACACACACTCACTCTCACACACACACACACACACACACACACACACAGACACACACAGAGACACACACGGACAGACACACACACATACAAAAAGACACTCACGCGCATACACACACACACACACACACAGAGACACACACACACAAATACACACACTGACACAAACACACACACGCACACAGACACAAACACACACACACAGACACACAGAGACACACACACAAACACAGAGAGACACACACACACACACACACACAGACACACACACACACACACACACACACACACTCACACAGGGGAATAACTCAGCTGACTGAATGACCTTGATTTATTTATCGTTTTCTACCTTTTTATTCTTCGGCGCATCTTTCTCTCCTCTGGTCGGCTCTTCATCTTCTTCTACTGACCCATTAATCATTCTGTGACCCAATTTCATGGAAAGGTAGATATGACATTTCATATATATACCCTCCACCTTGCCCCCCCCCCTCCTCAATAGCATTTAAAGCTACAGACCCAGAAATGGCACATCCTAAGGAAAGCTCATTGTGGGACTGGCTGGCTGACAGTATTAGGGGACCACTAAGGTCTATATAAAAGAGACTTCAGATACAGTATTAGGGGACCACTAAGGTCTATATAAAAGAGACTTCAGATACAGTATTAGGGGACCACTAAGGTCTATATAAAAGAGACTTCAGATACAGTATTAGGGGACCACTAAGGTCTATATAAAAGAGACTTCAGATACAGTATTAGGGGACCACTAAGGTCTATATAAAAGAGACTTCAGATACAGTATTAGGGGACCACTAAGGTCTATATAAAAGAGACTTCAGATACAGTATTAGGGGACCACTAAGGTCTATATAAAAGAGACTTCAGATACAGTATTAGGGGACCACTAAGGTCTATATAAAGAGACTTCAGATACAGTATTAGGGGACCACTAAGGTCTATATAAAAGAGACTTCAGATACAGTATTAGGGGACCACTAAGGTCTATATAAAGAGACTTTAGATACAGTATTAGGGGACCACTAAGGTCTATATAAAAGAGACTTCAGATACAGTATTAGGGGACCACTAAGGTCTATATAAAAGCATCCGAAAAGAAGCATGTCATAGGACCTTTAATACAAGTTGATATGTGTTTATTTCACCATACTCAAAGATTGTTTATTAAAAAAGCCTTTTAATGCACACATGAAGTAAAC
>NC_135868.1:467500-500000 GCF_031162955.1 Sander vitreus
CAACGAGGACGAAGCATGTAAACTGCTGTTAGTTTATTCAGAACGGATCTCAAATGGATCTGAATGAAGAAACATTAAAAAACCTCAACCCTAGCTGCTCCCTCAGCTGAATAGTGAGGGGACCAGATGAAGGCAGCAACATAATCAAAGACCTGGAACCATATAGGAGACTTTCTGGTCCCCATCACCTGATTGGCCGACAACAGTGCTGCAGAGGGGGGGGGGGAGACGTGATGTAGCCCAGTTTACTTCACACTCAAGTCAGTGCAGGACATCCACCCAGAGCTACGGGAGGAGCTGGAGAGGCAGAGCTTGCTCCCCACGAATAAGGCTAATAAAGTAATGATTAAAAAAATGCAAATGCTTGTTTAAGGGCCCGGCCCGATCATAGCGGTGTAAAATGCCCGGTTCGGGCTCGGGCTCGGGCAGAGAATCTAAACTCTACATACAGTACATGCGGATAGCTCAAAATGCCACTTGGCTTAAGAAAGTGGGCGTGTATGTTTACGCGAAGTCATGATATGACGTTGTCCATTGACTTACATTACCTTGCGATTGCCTGTCAATTGACGCCGTAGCGAGTAGTATGAAACGGCTGCGTAGGGTGATTGGTCGGGGGGGAGGATGGGTCAAACACAGGACTTTCACCCCGGAGACCGGGGATCGGGTCCCGCGTGTCACGTTTCCTAAACCCAACCGTAGCTTTCTAATTTTTCCTAAACCCAACCGTCCCAAAAGGGATGTCTGTGTCTTGATAACACGACAAAATGGCATACAAATTGAGTCTGCTGTATACAGCGTAGATAGCTCAAAATGCGTACAGATAACACGCCACTTGGCGTGTATGTTTACTCGAAGTCATGATGTCACGTTGCTCTTTTGGTTTTTAACCCTGTGGGACGCAGGCTGATGCTGTTTTTAATGCTTGTGTTTAGATTTATAGTTTGAAGGAAGACTTAAAACATTTTTTACTGTGTTTATGTCATGACATACACGTCGGGATCATGGAGAAATGTAACCACTATTGAACACTTAAAGGATAACTACCTTTTTTTCCAACCTGGACCCTATTTTACAATGTTTTTGTGTGTAAGTGAATGATGGGAACAACAATCTCTGACATTGGTCCAGTATTGAGCGAGATCGCTGTAACTGGCAGCCACAGACCGGGCTGTAATGTTACCCTACAGGACTAATGTTCAGCAGCAGTTAGTAACAAGCTGTAATGTTACCCTACAGGACTAATGTTCAGCAGCAGTTAGTAACAAGCTGTAATGTTACCCTACAGGACTAATGTTCAGCAGCAGTTAGTAACAAGCTGTAATGTTACCATACAGGACTGATGTTCAGCAGCAGTTAGTAACAAGCTGTAATGTTACCCTACAGGACTGATGTTCAGCAGCAGTTAGTAACAAGCTGTAATGTTACCCTACAGGACTGATGTTCAGCAGCAGTTAGTAACAAGCTGTAATGTTACCCTACAGGACTAATGTTCAGCAGCAGTTAGAGTAATAATCTGAGTCTGTCAGCAGCAACAACAGAACTTTTAGTGACTCTAAGTGTCTGACAACATTATGGAAAGGATCCCTTTAAGACGTTTCTGTTTAACCAGAAACAGCTCTGAGGTCGCTAGCGCTAAACCCACCAGACTCCATTTAAAAAAATACTACTTTTAGCGTGTATAGAGCCAGACTATTTTCACATGTAGATCTGTAAACTATGTGTTTATTTCAACCAAAACGAGTTGTGATGGTTGGAAAAGTGGAAAGACGACCCAAAACAGTCAGACACTTAGAATAATAATCTGAGTCTGTCAGTGGCAAAAACAGCACTTTTGTGAAGGTAAATACAAGTTTTACAATCGTCCTATTAACTTAGATTACAGCTTGTTTCTCTGCTGCTGACTGCAGCGATCTCTCTTAATACTGGACCAATGTCACAGATTGTTGTTCCCATCAGTCACTTAAACACAGAAACACAGGACAACCCAGTCTCACGGCAGTTCGTGAAATGGTCACGTCATTTCATCTATTGATACGTGTTCACGGGGACGTTTTTCTCGTTTTTTTTGTGGTGGCCAGCATGAAAATGTGAAGTAATGTATTTCAATGGGAAGCATATTTCGTGATCACGGCACGAAAACGGTAGCGAGTAGTATGAAAAGCCGAAAATCTGCGTAAGGAGGTTGGTCGGGGGTGGATGGGTCAAAGAATACAGGACTTTCACTCGGACGACCGGGGATCGCGTCCCACGTGTGGCGTTTTGTTTCCCCGTAGTCTTCCTAATCACAACCGTCCCGTTATTGTCGCGCGTCCCCCGCGGCCGTCTCCCGGCGTGTGAGGCGTCCTTTCCCCGCCGTTTTTTTCCGACTCCCAACCTCTGAAAAGATGGTTCCCATTTCGTGCTGGCCACCACGAAAAAAACCTCTTGTTGTACATGTATCAATAGATTAAAAATAACGTGACAATTACACAAACTGCTGTGGGACCATGTTAAGAACATAGGGTCCAGGTTGAATACTGGAGGGGGCGCGGTGTACCAGGACTACAGGATTATCAGGGACCGCCAGAGCTCTTTTGGGTTTTGTTGCTAAAGTTGTCTCATCTCATCTAATAGTTCAGTTTTCGTGTGTCTCACATGGTCAAAAACATATCTTTCATGTATCTCAGATAAACTTATTTTACTTTTTTTGTATTTGTTACGATGAGACGCACCTGAAAACCAAAATGCTGTTTTTTCTACTGCTTGAAAAAAAAAATGATGATGATGAAAAGGTACACGCTGACATGTACAGGTTGTTGTTAGAATTATTTTATTGCCTAATTTTCAGATGACGCCATTCCGGAAATGGATTCCAATGTTTTTTTTTTGTGATGATAATTTAAACGACTTTGTTTTTTTGGGGTCGAGTTTTTTTCTTGTTTTTATATCATTTGTGACAATGGTACGAAGTGTCCGTGTTGGTCGTTTTATTGTGGTAGGAGGAGTAGACTCAGGCTACGTTTACAGCGCTACGTTTTGGTTTAAAACGGAATTTCTTCTGCTACGTTCCCCCTCTCATTCCCCCTGCTCTGGTGTTCCCCCTCTCATTCCCCCTGCTCTGGTGTTCCCCCCTCTCATTCCCCCTGCTCTGGTGTCCCCCCCTCTCATTCCCCCTGCTCTGGTGTTCCCCCCTCTCATTCCCCCCCTGCTCTGGTGTTCCCCCCTCTCATTCCCCCTGCTCTGGTGTTCCCCCCTCTCATTCCCCCTGCTCTGGTGTTTCCCCCCTCTCATTCCCCTGCTCTGGTGTTTCCCCCTCTCATTCCCCCTGCTCTGGTGTTTCCCCCTCTCATTCCCCCTGCTCTGGTGTTCCCCCCTCTCATTCCCCCTGCTCTGGTGTTCCCCCTCTCATTCCCCCTGCTCTGGTGTTCCCCCCTCTCATTCCCCCTGCTCGGGCGTGTCCCCCTCTCATTCCCCCTGCTCTGGTGTTTCCCCCTCTCATTCCCCCTGCTCTGGTGTTTCCCCCTCTCATTCCCCCTGCTCTGGCGTGTCCCCCTCTCATTCCCCCTGCTCTGGTGTTTCCCCCTCTCATTCCCCCTGCCCTGGCGTTTCCCCCTCTCATTCCCCCCTCTCATTCCCCCTGCTCTGGTGTTCCCCCTCTCATTCCCCCCCTCTATTATCCCCTCTCATTTCCCCCTGCTCTGGTGTTCCCCCCTCTCATTTCCCCCACTTACCCCCTCTCATTCCCCCTGAGCTGGTGTTCCCCCTCTCATTCCCCCTGCTCTGGTGTTCCCCCTCTCATTCCCCCTGCTCTGGTGTTTCCCCCTCTCATTTCCCCTCCCTGTTCTCCCTCTCATTCCCCCTGCTCTGGCGTTTCCCCCCTCTCATTCCCCTCCGTTCCCCCCTCTCATTTCCCCCTGCTCTGGCGTGTCCCCCTCTCATTCCCCCCTGCTCTGGTGTTTCCCCCTCTCATTCCCCCTGTCTGGTGTTTCCCCCCTCTCATTTCCCCCCCTGCTCTGGTGTTTCCCCCTCTCATTCCCCCTCTAGCCCCCTCTCATTCCCCCCGTGTGTTCCCCCTCTCATTCCCCTGCTCTGGTGTTCCCCCCTCTCATTCCCCCTGCTCTGGTGTCCCCCCCTCTCATTCCCCCATTACCCCCTCTCATTCCCCCTGCTCTGGCGTTTCTGAGCCCCTAAATCGGAGACATTTGGAAACACTTGTGTCCCGTTTGACGCCAACATTTCTCCTCCTGATTGGGTCTTATCGGTCACGACGTCTCGTTCTCTGAGACTTAAAGCTACTAACGTTACCATTGTAACTACCAGCAGCGGGCGGAGTCTCCACGCTGCCTCCTGTTTATGTCCAGTATACCAGAATGATGATGAGATATGAGGTTTTGGGGCGTGTTAGTTTAAACAGAGATTAGTTCTTCTGCTGGAGATAGAAACACTCGGTGCACCGAGATCACTTTGGCCTCCAAACTCAAACGCTTAAAAACCAAAACGTAGCGATGGAGATGGAGCCTCAATAAGCTGGGAGGTTCCCTGAAGCGTTGCTGCACTGAGATCAGATTTATATGAAGCTGTGGTCTCAGAGAAGCCTGAGGGATTTGACTGTATTTGTTGCGTACTGCATGAACCAGTGACGTTGTTGTTTAGAGCTGTACTGTAGTTGAACTAGAATTAAATTATGATGTTCCAAACCACCATGTCATTGCTCTGATCTGTTACAAAATGTTGTAAATGTGTTTCAATGTGTCTACATACCTGTCTTTATGTTATGTTGACGTATTTGCCCGTGTATAGATAAATAAATATCTAATATTGTAGAGAGAGAGACAGGGAGAGAGACTGAGAGGGGGGGAGAGAGAGAGAGAGAGAGAGAGAGAGAGAGAGAGAGAGAGAGAGGAGAGAGAGAGAGAGAGAGAGAGAGAGAGAGAGAGAGAGAGGGAGAGAGAGAGAGAGAGAGAGAGAGAGAGAGAGAGAGAGAGAGAGGGAGAGAAGAGAGAGAGAGAGAGAGAGACAGAGAGGGAGAGAAGGAAAGAGAGGGAGGGAAAGAGAGAGAGAGAGAGAGAAGGAAAGAGAGGGAGGGAGGGAACGAGAGAAAGAGACAGAGAGAGAGGAGAGAGAGAGAGAGAGGGAGAGAGACAGAGAGAGAGAGAGAGAGAGAGAGAGAGAGAGAGGGAGAGAAGGGAAAGAGAGAGAGAGAGACAGAGAGGGAGAGAAGGAAAGAGAGGGAGGGAAAGAGAGAGAGAGAGAGAGAGAGAGAGACAGAGAGGGACAGAGAGAGAGAGAGACTGAGAGAGGGACAGAGAGAGAGAGAGAGAGAGAGAGAGAGGGAGAGAGAGAGAGACAGAGAGAGAGAGAGACAGAGAGAGGGGGATGGCGTGCAGTTCCTCAAACGGCCACTAGATGCTGCTCCAGGGAAGCTCCGACTGTAACAGGAAACTGAAGTCAACACATTTCATTTCTCTCGTTTAGGCCTCAGTATATAATTTCACTTTTAGCGTGTATAGAGCCAGCATATCTCCACCAGACTCCATGTAAATAATCAGGACTTTTAGCGTGTATAGAGCCAGCATATCTCCACCAGACTCCATGTAAATAATCAGGACTTTTAGCGTGTATAGAGCCAGCATATCTCCACCAGACTCCATGTAAATAATCAGGACTTTTAGCGTGTATAGAGCCAGCATATCTCCACATGTAAATGGGTGAATTAAGGGTTTATTTCAACCAAACCAGAGTGGTGATTGTTGGAACAGTGGAAAGATGAACCAAGACGGCTTTTGATAGTTTTATTTAGTTTCTGTCCACTTTGAATGAAGTGTGCTTTACGATGATAAAAGTCCTGATTATTTACATGGAGTCTGGTGTAGTTTGGTGATGGTGATTTCGGGGCTGTTTCATGTTAAACTAAAAGGATCTTCCTCTTTAACTAAAAGGTCTATCTCTGTAGGGATCCATCCCATAATGTTGTCAGACTTAGAATAATAATCTGAGTCTGTCACAGCAAAAACAGAACTTTTAGTGGACGTTAAGTGACGCTGAACATTTGCCCGTTAATATTACCAAAGGTCCTTTATACTAAAGAGCATTTCAAGCATCACCAACGGTATGAAACGGTCCTCACTTCCTGTCTCCTAAAGGGTCGTGGCTTCGTTTGAACGTGTAATGAACGTCATGTGGATGGATGAAAAGTTATATTTGAATAATTCATTAATATTTTCTTTTCCTAACGTTAGATATTTACAGCTAAAAGACATATTTAGCATCACGGAGATTAGTTTTGTTAGGGCGTTCACGAACGTTAGCTGACGTAAGCTTCTCTGTGTTGCCAGATCTCGCGAGAGTTTGGTCCTGAGACAGAAACAGGTCTCATTTTCTCCTGATGTGTCCGTCTGAAAAATGCCATTTTAGTGTCAGACTGTTCTGGAGATATGTGGTTTGTTGAAGAATGGCTCCAATATTTAATTTGGTGACTACGGGGCAAAAATAATCGCTCATAATCTGAGTTCACGCTCACGTCTCCCGTTGGAATCAACACACTCGGAGCTCCTAAAGCGGCGTGGTGGAGTCCACGTGACACAGATACAGGAAGGGTTAGGGAATAAACTAGAGAATGCAATTTGTGGTGTGAATGCTGTACGTTGAAAGGCCGCTACACTGGATTGCTGGCTTGATTTTTGTGAAAAGAAAGTAACGTAGTGAGAATAGTTGAAAAAGTGGGAATGGGTTTAATTAGCATGAATGTCATTGAAAAGTATAATATGAATAATGTCTTAAAGATGTGGAATAGCGTCTCTGAGGGTACATTGCAGCTTGTTTCGTCTCACTCAATACTGGACCATTTTCAAAGATTGTTGTTCCCATTGGTCACATTGACACAAAACTATAAGAAAATAGGTTCCAGCCTATCACACTCATCTTTACCCGGGGCTTCACCCACATTGTTAAAATTAGGCTTTTCTGGCTCCAAAAACCACATTAACTGAACCCCTCCAATCAAGTAACACTTCCCCTCTCTGATTCATTGAACTCCACCCACCTCGTTTGAAGGAGGAGTGGAAACCAAGCGCTCCTGGTGGCTGTTGAAGCATCCATGTCTTCTACAGGGAGGAGTTAAATATAGCGCTGACGGTGGGATAATTATAGGCAGCAGCTGGTGGAAGGTTTTTAGACGATGGGGAGTCCCCTTCTCTCTTCATCCTTTCTCACCTCGTCACTGTCTTTCTTCGTTTTGATAATCAGCTGGCGGACTGTCGGGGCTTTTGGAAGTTTTCTGAACTTTCAAGGGCACTGTGACGCTGCATAGCTTTTTGAAAGCGGAGGTAGTACAGGGGCCTCTGTAAAAGGGGACTGTGTGATACCATTTAGACACACCACTTCTGGAAAAAAACGTATTGTCAAAAATAGGAGGTAAACTCTGGAATAGCTCGCCCCTCCCAATAAGAGAGTGTCACCTTTAAAACTCACTAACAGTGGCTCCTAGAAAACCAGAGACCACTTTTAACTGTCACACATTTCATCACCCATACACTTTCACTGTTACGTTGAATGCAGTATAGAGGTGGATGAATAATGTCTTTGTCATCATGTATTTTTGTTCGGTTTTGTTTGTTTTGTCAATGTATATGTCATCATTATGTGTACCTTTTAATTTGTAGTGAATGAGTGCTGTATGACTGCTGGCTGTCTTTCTGTTAGTCCTATGTCACCTGCCTAGGGACTGCAGATGAAAAGGAGTTATTTTGACTAATTCTGGCATATTTACATGGTGTCTTTTAAACAATGTTATACACATAATAACAATGTTCATAAATATGCATGGTCCCTATCAAATAAAATAAAATTCTTAAAAAGATCAGACTATGACACGACGCTGCTTATGGGTGCAAAAGCAGTTGTCAGCTTACAGAAACAAACAGGCACCCAGACGGTTCCTTGATGAAACCTCGAGACTTTGTCAAATATGTTAACAGTTGGGTCAATCCTAAGCGGGATGGATAAGCACACAACAAGTTGGGTCCAAACCAGGGATGCACCGAATCCAGGATTCGGCTTCAGCCGAATATTGGGCTTTTGATGGGGTTCGGTTTCCTCTGAACCGAACCCTACGCTTGTACTACGCGTGCTACGCTGGTCGCCGTAATGACGGCGCCGTTGATTACGGGAAGGTGTTTACGTAGGTGGAGCCTTCAATGCAGCAGGCTGAGAGGAAGTGGAAATGGAACTGGTGAGCAGAAAAAGTGTTGTTTGGCAGTACTTTCAGTCAAAAGAAGGCCATTCAAGTCCAGCTACATGTTCAATCTGCAATGCTGATTAGTCTGGTGGTGGCGAGGACCCTAAACAATACACAACATCACCGCTGTTACAACATCTGGTATGAAACATCTGGAAGAATACGAGCTGAGCATGAAGGGATCTACAGACAGCAGCCAGAATGCAGCAACTTCAGGTACGGCAAAGGAAGGACAGTCACTGTTTACTTCATTAATGTGTTGACTGTGTTCATGGACTGAGGACGGGACGAGGACTCAGCAGAATCTCAACCAGGGGATTCAGGATTCCGCCGAACCCCAAAAATCTGGATTCGGTGCACCTGGTCCAAACCAGTTTAATGATTGCCAGACAGATTATTCTAAGAGTATGGAGGACGGGTACCTTCAATCCAAGAGTGGGCTTGGGAGATGGCTAGAGTGGCAGCATTTGAAAAAAATATCATACAAACGGTTTGCTAGATTGAGTTTTTACACAAAAAAATGGGGAAAGTACCTGAGATATCTGGAGGAGACTATGTACTGTGGGAAGACCATTTTTATGTGTACCGTTTCCATTGCAAAGAACTAAGACCGTTGTAGCCGGCTAACTTCTACATAGACGTCCGTTTAAAACGACTTGCAGCAAGTCACAGACTCACTGAAGAGGAGTAAAATGGAGCACGGAGAGGCGTCTTTTGTGCACTATGTGCGTTGCCTTGCTGCTAGAGAGGAACTGAGGATTGCTGGAATGAATTGCTTCAATAAGAGACAGACAAAAAACATGACATCATGACTTTGCGTAAACATACACACCCACTTTCTTAAGCCAAACGGCGTGTTATCTGTACGCATTTTGAGCTATCCGCGTGTATGTCTACGCTGTATACAGCGGACGGCAGTCTGCAACGTCACAGCGTAAACATACACGCCACTTTCTGAAGCCATGTGGCGTGTTATCTGTACGCATTTTGAGCGCCGTATACAGCGGATGGGTTGGGTATAGGAAAAGAAGAACCGGTTGGGTTTAGTAAAAGAAGAAAGCGACGGTTGAGTTTAGGAAACGTGACAGGCGGGGTGTGATCCCCGGTCTCTGGGGTGAAAGTCCTTTGTTTTACCCATCCACCAACCTTGCAGATTTTCGCCCTTTCATACTACTCGCTACGGCGTCAATTCACACGCAATCTCAAGGTAATGTAAGTCAATGGAGGCCAAACGGCGTTGATAAACACGCTAAAAAGCGAGTATGCGTCTTGATAACACACCAATAATGGCATACGTATTGGCGTGTCATACATACGCCACTTCATGACATCAGTCTGGAAAATTAGCATGCCTCCAACAACCATATTTATGCTTTAAATGAGCTGATTTAAAGTGTGTTTGCTTGCTGACTAATAGTTATCTCAACAAATCACAGTGAGTTGTGTTGGCTGCTTGCTCATCCCACCTCAGCTCCACCCAGGCTCCACCCCTGCCCCCATCTGCCCAAATTATCCGGCTCAAATCTAACAAAGATGGCAGCTATGGCAAGTGTGAGCGTGAGGAATTCTTTTTAGAAACCTAGCTGTTCATTTGGGGGCCTGGGGAGGGCGGCGCGCCGAAAAAAGCCTAAACCTAGAATGAGGGATTAAGCCAGAACAAGTGAAAAGGTGGCAGCTGATAGATGGATGATGGAGGAATAGATGGGAGGGGGTTTCCATTCCTTTTAATACACTCATATCCCAAAGTGGTGCAGGGAGTCACTTTACCCTCGCTGGTATTTTTAGCAGCAGAGAACACAGAGAGAAGCCAGGATCCATGTCACTGTCTGTCCATCTCGCTCATTAACACGTACATTCCTATAATATCCATTTTCATTTCAAGATTCTCTGATTGATGGGACGTTTGCGGGCAGCTCAGTGTTTCTCAAGACCTCCAGAAGTCGAACATGACTTCTTAATACCAAGTTGGAAAAAGACAATCTTTGAATAAGATCTGCAGGGCTGCCCACTCTTAGTTGATTAGTCGACTAGTCTGTAGTTTTGGTCTTAGTCGAGTAAGATTTCTTTAGTCCAAGAATCTTATGAGCACATTTCTGGAAAACACACAATTAATTGTGATGCTTTTGCATGATTCTTTGTGGAGAAACTCAGTTTTACAGATACGAAATGGACTGCTTTGTAACCATCACTCAAAGCGCACAGATGTGTCAACTATCAACTTTCTTTAGTCAAGGACAGCCTTAAAAATCTCCACTAAAGATTTTTGGTACTGTTATTGGTACAGTTGTTCACTTTACAATCGACCAGTATATTGTTAAAATATTGATGAAACTCTCTGACACTCAACTCTCTCTTTTAAGTTTCACCAACCCTCCCTCCATCCCTCCCTCCCTCTCCCAGCAGGGTGGAGTCTATCTGTTGGTCTGACTATTTTCAGGGTCAATCTCCAGTTGTAGACGGGTGATCCGGCACTCCTATCCTTCTCCTATCTCTCCTTCTCCTTCCAGAGGAGGTTTCTAATCCTCCTTCCTTGTACTTCTTCTCTTTCTTTGCATCCCCCTCGATGCCTCGATCCTTATTCTTCTCTTTTCCGTGGCTTTGATCGTCATTTATTCTTCAAAATCCCAAGATTTCGCTGTTGTTGCCGGAGATCGTCCCCTCTCTTCTCCAACCCTACCCTTTCTCACCCCTTCCTCCCCTTTAACATTGGGATCGCTCGGTTCTAACAGTTGATCAAGCAGGCACATAACAGGCAAGCCATCAGCAAACCGACGAGCAAGTATGACAGACAAACCAGGCATGCCGACGGGTGGCGGAGACGATGCGGGAAGCATCATGGCGTTGCTGGAGCGCGTGGCGGGCCTCATGGACAGCGTCCAGACCACGCAGCAGCGCATGGAAGAGCGTCAGCTGGAGCTGGAGAACACGGTAAAGACCATCCAGACGGACGTCGTTAAGCTGACCAGCGCCCACGCCACCACCAGCTCCACCGTAGACCGGCTGCTGGAGAAGACGCGCAAGGTCAGCCGCCACGTCAAGGACGTCAGGGTGCGTGTGGAGAACCAGAACATCCGGGTGAAGAAGGTGGAGGCCACGCAGGGTGACCTGCTCGCCAAGAACAAGTTCAGGGTGGTCATTTATCAGGTAAGAATCACAGATGCTTCATGGGTACTTTGCGGTCAGTAGAAACGGACCTTTGGGGTTCTGATCAATGGCTTTTAGTCCTTTTGTATCACTGTGAAAAATCCATTTTTTACGCAATTTTGCGTGTCTTTGTGGGTAACAACAGGGTGTTCCCTTCCATTATAAGGTTTAGGGGCAGCAGCTAAGCCAAAGGAATGTCAAATCAATGTGAGCATCAAACTAACTAGAAGACTTTTCACATATCTAATGACTGCAGTCGATCCCTAGTGGACTTCTTTAACAAGTGTTACTTGTCTTTAAGCTTTTTGAGTTATATATTTGTTATCTGCTCTAACTTTTCCAATGTTTTAGACACAGATGTGGTGATAATATTGGTCCAAAATGTTGTGAAATTGCATTGTTTGCTTTATTGAACAACAAAATGTTCTTGAGACAGGACCCTAAAAACCCTCCGCCCAACCTAGGGAAACCATGGGTACTTTGGACCTTTGGGGTTCTGATCAATGCCTTTTGGGAAATGATTGCAATGTATCTTCTGAAAAAGGTGCAGAGCATCAAGCTAACTTATAGCTACATGACTAAATGTACTGTAAAATGTACTTCAGATGCTCTGAGGATTTCTAGTGAGGATTCAAAGAAGGTAAGCAGGTTTACCACATTCGCCTTAACATAACAGTACAGGTCCGACATTTTAAACCTACCTGAACCCAACGTGCTTAAATTAATTCTCCAAAAAAGAAACCCAATCTGAAAGGGGCCCAAGGACAGTCCTGCTCGATTCATAGAACCAACCCAAAATGCAGTCAACATGAACAGACACAACTCTGGCGACAATACACATAGACTCTACCTGACGAGATCAGACTGAACATAATCCGGACCTTTCCAAAGTCACGGCTCTGTTTGGTTTGTCTGGTTGGATCCCGTGAAGACTTTTAACATTCGGTACCAGTGCATTTAGGTTCTGTTTGTCACTGTTAGGCCGGCTACACACTGCCTGCGTGGCGTGAGTGTGTCAGCTGGCTGGCGTGTCCGTTTTTATTTGGGCTCCCATGTTAACAGGTTAGAGCTTGCACACTGCCTGCGTGGCACGCAAGCGTGTTGGAAGCGTTTCCAGACCAAATAGAATACGAAAAAGATGTTCATATGTCATTTTGACACAAATACATTTAATAAATGACATGTTGATGTTTGAAAGTCTCGAGGTTTTGACATAAATGCAGATATAAATGCAATTTAAAAAATAATAACAAATAATTATCTATTTTCAAATATTGCACCTGTCAATACAGAAAATATTCTGTAGCCTATTCTGCCGTCAATACTGCCGACGTTGTCTTTGCTGTAATCAGATCAGTTTATATTTATGTTTATATTAATGGGAAACATACATGTGTACAGACAAGGCTAGCAGCAGTAGCAGCGTCAGACACGTTTCTGGTGCGAAAGACATAGAAAACGGCACGCAGCCGCCACGCAACTGACACGCAACAGAAACGCCACGCTCATGCCACGCTCACGTCGCGCTCACGTCACGCTCACGTCACGCTCACGCCACGCATGCAGTGTGTAGCCGGTGTTACTACGGAGCAAAAGAAAAGGTTTTGGGGCCTGTAGACTTGGCTTGTAGCTTACTATATGACTTAAATAACATCAACATCATAACTCTAATTATAGTTATCAATTCCTGGTAGGGTCTTTTAATAGTGGACAGACTGAACTGTGAGACTAAAGAGGTCAAACCGGCCAGTTGATGTTTGACAGATGTGTGTAAAGGTGGATGTGGCTGGTTTATAGACATGGGAAAGGTCTAAAATAGCTGTGCGCCTACATCCAGTTTCCCCAGAGCAGGAGAACTTCAGAAATAGACAAACGTCTCTTCATCGTAGGCAGATTTCTAGTTAATTTAAGCGACTAAATGGGATTTTGCTGCATGATGTCCATGAGGCCTTAAGAAGCTGCAAACATATAACAAATTAATTAAATCCATCTAGAAACATGAAGAACTTTTCAGAAAAGATGTTTATACGCACTTCAGACCCAGTCCACCAATATTAGCATCACCTTCGTCAGTTCAGTTTCGTAAAGATCTTTACGTGTGTTTAAGTCTGGCATCAAGTGACTGTTGTGAACACTGAGCAATGCTTTAAGGTCTCCAATGAATCACATCTCCTAGTTTTTTTAATGTTAACCCTTAATGTTTTAATCTAACCCTGCTAACCCTGTTAGTGCTGTCTTCCCGTCGACCATGCACTTGTTGTCCTCCCGGGTCAAAATTTAAAATGAACACCTTTGTGACACTTTTTCTGACATTTATATCCTTTTCCTCAACACGTTTGTCGCTTTTTTTTTCACGTTTTTGATGCTTTTTGTTACCCAAACACCACTAACACTTCACTAACAAGTTTTTACCACTAGGTTTACACCTATGTTTGGAATTAATGGACAATAATCCTCATTTGTAGGAAATGATACCTAATTTTTGAGTTAAAAAAAAGCAGAAATTATGACATATTTAGACTAATATTAGAGGAACGTGTGCTGATGGATAATCAGAGACTTCAAAGAGTCAAAGTTTAGTCAGAATACAGTTTTGAAATGCCAAAACTTGAATAAAACATCCAAAAGTCAATAAAAGTAGTGATCGTGAATTGTACGTGCGAAGAGCATTGTATGGACAACATCGACTGGAAGACAGCAAAAGGGTTAACATGAACAGACCGTATTAGTCAACCAACATCTGAGTTCATTCTCAGGGTTGAAATAGCAACACACACCAGGCCTCGTTTTACTTCTTTGGCCTTCACGGTCAGCAGCTGCCAGCGCGATGGCGACTTGGTTATTTTAGCCGAGGATACACGTCAGTATGCTGAAAGGTTACACCACAGATCTGGAGCTCATAGAATGGGCTTTACTTAGAATCCACTATTTGTGAATGATTATTTTGGCTGTTGTACTTCATAAATAGGAAATCTTCTAATCCTGACTGGTGCAGCTTAAGATGGTTTCAGCGTGGACATTTAAATGCAGCCCCAACTTTGCTTTATTTTTTATTTCTCTTTGACTTTTGCATCTTGGATCCATTGCAAGGTTTTTACCTTCCATACTTTGGATGGGTTGGGAATAGGGTGTTTCCATCAGGTCAAATATGCCAATGAATATGCTTTGCTGACATTGTGAGATATCGGTGCTCTACAAATGTTAAAGGACAATTCCGGCGTAAAAAATGAACCTAGGGGTTAATACCACATGTGTACCTAGTCGACCGTTCTCTGGGATCTGTTTTCATGCTAATCTAATGCGTCTCTAGCTTTAAACAAGCTAGCGCAAACCGGTGATTAGCTTATAACGCTAGCCTTCGGGGCATGAGGGTAAATCACAATACATAAATACATTGGAAGAAGCAACGAAAAGGTTGAAGAAAAGGGCAAAAACATTGTGGAAAAAAGTATTTACCTATATATCTTTAAACGTTACAACTACAGGTTAAAATGACTCAAAGAAAGCTGCAAAGACAGCGACAAAAAAAGATAACAAAAATGTTGAAAAAAGCGACAAAGACGTCAAAGAAACTGACAAAAAATGGCGGAAAATGCTACAAAAACATCTAAAAAAGAAACCTGACAAAAAACGTGAAAGAAAAGCGGAAAACACGTTGAAAAATACGGAAAAAAACCATTGGAAAAAAGTATTTAACTATATATCTTTACAGCTGAAAATGACAACAAACTCAAAGGATTTCTCATCTCTCTGTACTTCACATCGTGTCTTCCCAGAAGTGATTTTTGTGTTCGTGCGACGTCACAATGTTTCGGCTATCGATCTCCTGAAGATAGCATTCTGATATTTAGCATGTTAGCTTTCTAATGCTAACATGAAAGGATGCATGCACTTAGCATGCTAAAGATATGTAGTACGCACAACTAACAGTTCATGTATTTAGCAAGTAATAAAAGGTAAAGGTAAATAAAATGTCCAAATTGTCAAGCAGCTGTCTTTGATGATGACTAACTTGGTGAGAACTGACACCTGAACAACATCTGATATTTAAGTGGAACAAAGGCTGTGTCTCATTCTGCATACTTCCGTATAAAATAGCACCACACTTCAACGGTAGCATAATGAATAATTGTACCGTTCACTATACAGGCAGGCGCCATCTTGGGAAAACAGTCATGACTAGTCGAACCACGAACGCCCTGCTTGAGCTATGTTACTGGTAGCACTGGTTTCCCAAGATGGAGCCTGCTTGTATACGTGAATGGTACTGTCTTTATAATCTATCTTTTTAATAAACTGTCTGTACACTTACAAAGTTCTCAATGCTTGGGTTTACATGTAGGGACCCTCATTATGCTACCGTGGAAGTTTGGTGATATTTTGAGCCTTGTTAGTGGTTTAGAAATAGTGATTGACCCTCTGCCCCGAAAGCTAGCGTTAGCAGCTAACCACGGGTTAGCACTAGCTTGTTTCAAGCTAGAGACGCATTTGATTAGCATGAAAACAGATCCCAGAGAACAGTAGACTCGGTACACATATGTTATTAACCCCTAGGTTCATTTTGCGCCGGAACTGTTCTTTAACGCTTCACCACAAGGAGAAATAAACAATGAAAATAAGACATTAGCTGTGTCTCAAACCGCCTACTTGCACACTTCAAACACGTAGTTCATAGTGTAGATAACGCAAAAAGTCAGAGCACCGAAAGTACCCGGATGACCCCCTAAAAACAGTCAAAAAGTTCAGTGTGGAACGATGGACACTACGCGCACTAAACGGGCGCCATCTTGACTACAAAGCGGAAAGGGGAGGGACCAGGGACGTCGACCGGCAGCTGATTGGACGAACGCGTCACGTGGGTCTGGCTCCTCCCGGATTTCACAACAGAGCGTAATGGAGGCTGGTTCAGAATACGATCTCGTTTTTTACGAAGATAGTTCACCAAAACGTGTTTCTGAAAACATCTGAAGACAGAAACAGGCCGTGCAGCTGCTGAATCTTCATTTCAGATCAACAAAGGTCAGTTTAACAGATGTTCGTCAGATTTTCAGAGGCGGCGAGCCGAGCCAACCGCTCGTCATTGCCGGTATGTGTTTTAACGTAAGTGTTCCGTTTGGGACAACGCTAACCATCCAAAGTGGGCTCTACGGCAGGAAGTGGTCAGTGCACGTTAGCAGTGTACTGACAGAAGTATGCAGAATGAGACACAGCCTTTGTTCCACTTAAATATCAGATGTTGTTCAGGTGTCAGTTCTCACCAAGTTAGTCATCATCAAAGACAGCTGCTTGACAATTTGGACATTTTATTTACCTTTACCTTTTATTACTTGCTAAATACATGAACTGTTAGTTGTGCGTACTACATATCTTTAGCATGCTAAGTGCATGCATCCTTTCATGTTAGCATTAGAAAGCTAACATGCTAAATATCAGAATGCTATCTTCAGGAGATCGATAGCCGAAACATTGTGACGTCGCACGAACACAAAAATCACTTCTGGGAAGACACGATGTGAAGTACAGAGAGATGAGAAATCCGTCAACTTTTTGTTTGTTTGTTGTCATTTTCAGCTGTAAAGATATATAGTTAAATACTTTTTTCCAATGTTTTTTTTCCGTATTTTTCAACGTGTTTGCCGCTTTTCTTTCACGTTTTTTGTCAGGTTTCTTTTTTAGATGTTTTTGTAGCATTTTCCGCCATTTTTTGTCAGTTTCTTTGACGTCTTTGTCGCTTTTTTCAAAATTTTTGTTATCTTTTTTTGTCTTTTTGTCGCTGTCTTTGCAGCTTTCTTAGTCATTTTAACCTGTAGTTGTAACGTTTAAAGATATATAGGTAAATACTTTTTTCCACAATGTTTTTGCCCTTTTCTTCAACCTTTTCGTTGCTTCTTCAAATGTATTTTTTCTGCATTTTTGCTGCTTTTATTTCATGTTTTTTTGCTCTTCGAGTGATTTTCGGCTGTAACTGTAACGTTTAAAGATATAAAGTAAAACACGGAAGACGAACCTATCTGTCGTCTTTGTTGTTTGTATTTCCTGTCCTGTGTTGCTTTGCTGTAACGTCTTCGATAAACCAAATCTAGCGTTAGGAACAGCCAAATGCTGCTGCCTGTTTGGTCGGACTGACTAATAGTTTGGGTGGCGTCATGTTCTTTAGTTTGTGGCCCAACAGGAACATTAGCTCTCCAAGCTAACGTTAGTCAAAGTGTTGACATATGAAAGCACAAACATTCATTTTAGATGAAGGAGATGAGAGTAGATCCAGTTGTTCCTCGTTCCCGTTTCCTCAGCGCCGTTAAATTGTACATATAGGACGCAGGAGTTTTCTAGATTAGGTCTATATGTAACCTGCAAATTAGCATGTTAACTATATATTGTTGACTAGAGGACTCAATACGGGAATAACTCTGTGGTTCAGTTTACTGTAATCTGGACTCTGTAATGTCCATAGGCGTAATTTAAGGCTAGTTAAGCCATGAGATGAAGTGGTGTTTACAAATGCCTCTTCTTCAGCACCCTAATAAAACAAATCAACATGTGTTCAGTTCCCAGAGCTGCTGTGTGCTTTCTGCACTGTAAGTGACTGGGCCAGCTGATCGCTGACAGACCAGGTTATTCTGAGTCTGACCCTGCACCATCTCCTAATATAGTTGCCCTCTCTCTCTCTCTCTCTCTCTCTCTCTCTCTCTCTCTTTCTCTCTCTCTCTCTCTCTCTTTCTCTCTCTGTCTCTCTCTCTCTCTCTCTCTCTCTCTCTCTCTCTCTCTCTCTCTCTCTCTCTCTCTCTCTCTCTCTCTCTCTGTGTCTCTCTCTCTCTCTCTCTCTCTCTCTCTCTCTTTCTCTCCCTCTCTCTCTCTGTTTCTCTCTCTCTTTCTCTCTCTCTCTCTCTCTCTCTCTCTCTCTCTCTCTCTCTCTCTCTCTGTCTCTCTCTCTCTGCTCTCTCTCTCTCTCTCTCTCTCTCTCTCTCTCTCTGCTCTCTCTCTCTCTCTCTCTCTCTCTCTCTCTCTCTCTCTCTCTCTCTCTCTCTGTCTCTCTCTCTCGTCTCTCTCTCTCTCTCTCTCTGTCTCTCTCTCTCTCTCTCTCTCTCTCTCTCTCTGTCTCTCTCCTCTCTCTCTCTCTCTCTCTCTCTCTCTCTCTCTCTCTCTCTCTCTCTCTCTGTCTCTCTCTCTCTCTCTCTCTCTCTCTCTGTCTCTCTCTCTCTGCTCTCTCTCTCTCTCTCTCTCTCTCTCTCTCTCTCTCTCTCTCTCTCTCTCTCTCTCTCTCTCTCTCTCTCTCTCTGTCTCTCTCTCTCTCTCTCTCTCTCTCTCTCTCTCTCTCTCTCTCTCTGTCTCTCTCTCTCTCTCTCTCTCTCTCTCTCTCTCTCTCTCTCTCTCTCTCTCTGTCTCTCTCTCTCTCTCTCTCTCTCTCTCTCTCTCTCTCTCTCTCTCTCTCTCTCTCTCTCTCTCTGTCTCTCTCTCTCTCTCTCTCTCTCTCTCTCTCTCTCTCTCTCTCTCTCTCTCTCTCTCTCTCTCTCTCTCTCTCTCTCTCTCTCTCTCTCTCTCTCTCTGTCTCTCTCTCTCTCTCTCTCTCTCTCTCTCTCTCTCTCTCTCTCTCTCTGTCTCTCTCTCTCTCTCTGCTCTCTCTCTCTCTCTCTCTCTCTCTCTCTCTCTCTCTCTCTCTCTCTGTCTCTCTCTCTCTCTCTCTCTCTCTCTCTCTCTCTCTCTCTCTCTCTCTGTCTCTCTCTCTCTCTGTCTCTCTCTCTCTCTCTCTCTCTCTCTCTCTCTCTCTCTCTCTCTCTCTCTCTCTCTCTCTCTCTTTCTCTCTCTCTCTCTCTCTCTCTCTGTCTCTCTCTCTCTCTCTCTCTCTCTCTCTCTCTCTCTCTCTCTCTGTCTCTCCCTCTCTCTCTCTCTCTGTCTCTCCCTTCTCTCTCTCTGTCTCTCTCTCTCTCTCTCTCTCTCTCTCTCTCTCTCTCTCTCTCTCTCTGTCTCTCTCTCTCTCTCTCTGTCTCTCTGTCTCTCTCTCTCTCTGTCTCTCTCTCTCTCTCTCTGGACGACCATCTCCTAGACAAAGGTTGGGTGGGTGGGGGTCATCAGCACATAACTGTGATGTCATGGGGTCAGATGGGCTCATGACCTTTGACCCGCCCTCTCTGCCGACTCCGCCCCCCCGCCCACAGTTTAAGAAGGCCTTTGAGTCTTAACCCTCGTGTTGTCTTCCCGTCGACCAACAAGCAACTTTTTGTTTTTCTGCGTCAAAATTTTAACTTTCATGTCTTCATCTGTCGTGTGGAATTAAAGGCCTAAAATGCCCCAAAAAATAATCTTAAAAAATAAATAAATGAATGTAGAAACGTGTAAAGGACTGAAAGTTGGCATCGCCGGTAGGGCTGTGGGAACATAGGGCTGTGGGACCATTGGGCTGTGGGACCATTGGGCTGTGGGACCATTGGGCTGTGGGACCATAGGGCTGTGGCAACATAGGGCTGTGGGACCATTGGGCTGTGGGACCATTGGGCTGTGGGAACATAGGGCTGTGGGACCATTGGGCTGTGGGACCATTGGGATGTGGGAACATAGGGCTGTGGGACCATAGGGCTGTGGGAACATTGGGCTGTGGGACCATTGGGCTGTGGGACCATTGGGCTGTGGGACCATTGGGCTGTGGGACCATTGGGCCGTGGGACCATAGGCATGCTCCCCTTTTAAACTAGTGCAGTAACAGCATTTATTCTAGTGCTATAAATACATAGTTTTTATTTATTTTACTCCTTGTGTGTTTGCTGTAGTATATATATATATATATATATATATATATATATATATATATATATATATATATTTTGTTTCTTTGCACTGATCAGGAGTAGCGCTCCTACTTTCATTGTACAATCACAATAAAGGCTTTTTATTCTAATCAGTTTTAGGAGGAGTTACAGTACGTGATGGAACTATTTCTTGTTAGACAACAGCGTATTAATCCACCGTTTGCTTCTGTACAGCCCGTACAGACACAGACTAAACAAACTAGATATTAAAAAGTTAATTAGCGAGCTTCAGAGGAGTTGGTAGGTGTATTTTTTTAAATACTTTGCTTACTTTTAGCTTGTTAGCAGGCATGCTCCTGCTGTGTAGCTCAGTTATGACTGTTATGCATTTGGTCTTTGGAAATGTCAGCCTCTCTATCGGGTGTCATAAAGTGCCTATGATGCATGTAATCAAAGACCCTGATGATCCCGTTAGCAGGATACAGACTACTCCGCTAACGAGCATGAATGTTCATTGAACATTAAGGATTTTTGAATCCAAAAACTGTCCTATTCCTAACAAATGGTATTCAGTTTTACTACATTCTCTCACTTTGTGCCAGGGGTCCTTCAGGGGTTCTTGAGGTCTTTACACATCATTATGAAGAAAACTTCTGAACGTCATAACAATGATTTAAACGGTTGTTACTTATCTTGACTTTTCTTCTCAAATGTACTCAAATAGATTTTGGTGGACAGTATTCAAGACCAGAAACACCAAATATGCTGCATCTTGTGACTGGTTGTCATGTAGTTTTCTTTACTTTTTTAAGGCTTCTATTAGTTTTTGGGGAACTTTTTTTACTTGTGGCTGCTTTTCAGCAGTATTAGGCTGCAGATGTACTGGTCAGCTCCCAGTAGGAATGAGTAGGACTGGGGAGTCTGATTGGGAGTCAGGCTCAACCTCCCCAAAGTGAATTACGTCTGCAGGGATCTGGGGCAGTTTGCAGCTTTTTTTGCAACATTTCTGCTCCAGTTTATGTTCTGTGTAACGTGATCTTTAGGGTTACAGAGTGATGCATGACGTGGCCTGAAGCTGAAAGTGATCCCTTTGCTTCGTACGCTGCTGCTGCTCGATGATATGTTTAGCTTTCTGCAGCCCAGCGCTGAGCTGCAGAAACAGGTGCTGCAATTTATTTATGGAGGCAGGATCAAGGCCTGCACGCTAACAGCTAAAGCCTACATGGCACACTTTATTAACCAGAGACAGATTTAAACCTGACGTCAACAATTAAACTTTGTCCGTCTGACTAAGAAGAAAAACAAAAACATTTTTTTTATGTCTACAGTAATGCACGGTATGTTTTTTTCCAACACACTCCCAACTCGTCAAATAACTGACGCTTGGTCAGGACGCCTTGGCGTCAGCTTTCAACATGCAGGGTACGACCTGGGCCGTATTATTCCATTCATGTGTGTCTAAGGGATTAATGTGAACAAAATCCTTTGAAATTAGTCCAGTGTTGAGCAAGAATGCTGTAACAGGCAGCCGTGAACCGGGCTGTAATGTAACCCTACAGGACAAATGTTCAGCTCTCAGTTTCCGTCCACTAAAAGTTCTGTTGTTGCTGCTGACAGACTCAGATTATTATTCTAAGTGTCTGACAACATTATGAAAGGATCCCTACAGAGATAGACCTTTTAGTTAAAGAGTAAGATCCTTTTAGTTTAACATGAAACAGCCCCGAAATCACCATCACCAAACCCACCAGACTCCATGTAAATAATCAGGACTTTTATCATCGTAAAACACACTTCATTCAAAGTGGACAGAAACTAAATAAAACTACCAAAAGCCGTCTTGGTTCATCTTTCCACTGTTCCAACAATCACCACTCTGGTTTGGTTGAAATAAACCCTTAACTTTTAGCGTGTATAGAGCCAGCATATCTCCACATGTAAATGGGTGAATTAAGGGTTTATTTCACCCAAACCAGAGTGGTGATTGTTGGAACAGTGGAAAGATGAACCAAGACGGCTTTTGGTAGTTTTATTTTGTTTCTGTCCGCTTTGAATAAAGTGTGTTTTACGATGATAAAAGTCCTGATTATTTAAATAGATTGGACAAAACATTCTCAGCAATTTAAGAACGTCTTATGTGTCGGTATCTGACGCTGAAAACCACTGACTGAGCGTCAGTATGTTGACGAGTTGGAAGTGAGAGCGGCTTGGTTTTTCCCCCCAGCACAAAGTCTGGTTTATCCGTCATATACTCTATATCCATGACAATCCACTTCCGGGATTGCTCCGTTCCTGCCATAAATTCCGCCGGATGTCCCTCTTTTCGGCCAGATGTCCGTCCCCTTCCTCTGTCTCTGTGTTGGGGTTCTAACCTCCGGCTGATTTGTGAGGACTATGGTTAACTGCTCCTCAGATCTCTGCAGGGTAAATCCAGACAGCTAGCTAGACTATCTGTCCAATCTGAGCTTTCTGTTGCACGACTAAAACTACTTTTGGACGTCCACATGTTCCACCAAAACAAGTTCCTTCCTGAGACTATTTAGCAGAGGCACCGTGGCTCCGTCCGGAGCTTAGCCCCGCCCACGACGATTGTGATTGGTTTAAATAAATGCCAATAAACCAGAGCATGTTTTTCTCCCATCCAGGAATGCTGTGTGGACTAGCCAGACCTTCCTCCACAGCGTTGTGGAGGAAAGTCTGGCAATGCAAGACTATCTGTCATGTAATCATGATGTTCTCCCGGGTTCACGCTGGTTCTGTTTTGTCTCCCTCAGGGTGACCAGGAGGTGAAGGCTGTCACACCAGGCAATGAGCCAGCAGAACCCAGCAGCAGCACTGCCGCCAAAGCCGAGATAGAACCGGACAAGTTCGAGCTCCCTCCGGAGTCGGATGAAGAGTACATGGTGGTGGAGGAGGCAGACTCGGCATCAGCCAGCCGCGAGAAGAAGACAGGGCTGACGCGCATTGAGAGCTTCAAAGCCACCTTCTCTAAGGAGAACATGAGCAAGACCCGCGAGAACCTGGGCACCAAAGTCAACAAGTTTGGCGAGCGCATCGTGACGGCTGAGAGGCGCGAGAAGATCCGCCAGTCGGGCGAGAGGCTGAAGGCCAAGCTCAACCCCAAGAAGGAGAGGACTGTGGCGGAGGGACAGGAAGGAGCCGAGGGTGCCACTGAGGGCGCCGCGGAGGCAACCCACCCCGTCCCTCCTCCCAAGGGCCGCAAGGCCACCCCGGACGCCGCTAAGGCGGCAGAGGATGAGGGCAAGGCGGAGGATTCGGAGGTGCCGATGTACGACATGAAGCAGCTGTCGTAAAGCACGAGACAGTGACGAGATCTGGGCCATTTTCTTTGGACCACGCAGAGCGACTGAAAGAGAGGTTTGTCAGGGTTGCTGCTACCAAGCAGAGCGGCAAGAACGCAAATGAAGATTAACATTAGTTTGAAGGTTGTTAAAGGAAGTGAGCAGAGAACGGGCCGGTCACAGATCCAATCTGACTGAACATCAAGACAACAACCAAACAGATTCCCGAGATCATTGAGGGTATTTCACATGCAGTCACGTGTGTTCTGGACATTTATTATCAAATCTAAAATATATATATATATATATATATATATAGTCTTTTTTGTGTTCAATAAACACTGACTTTGGGAAATAAAAGAACAAAGTGTTCAGAGTTCAGAACACAAAACTTCTTTCCCTGCTGTTCACTTGTTTTTGCATGATGATGATGATAAAGCTATGGTACGTTTGCTTCTGTAAAATGTTTGGATAAACAGTTTTGCACTCAGTACAGGTGAAATAATTACAGTCAAAAAGGTTGAAAACTCTGCCACTGAGGATCGACGTGAATTAACCGAACAACAAATCTGTGTTTGGAGGCGACAGTCAGGATGAAAGTGTGTTTGATGCTGATGAACGGGACCCTACACAGACCCAGTTATAGAATATAATCTGAATTTATTCAAGTCCTGGGTCAGCTTTCGGTTACTAAAGGACCCGTAAAGACAACAAGTTTGTGTAAGTGAAAAAAATGTATAAACCTGTGCCAGCTAAGAATATATTTAAAATGAGTAAGACCTGAAGTCTGTGTTTGACAGAATACTGACAGATACAGTAAAATTGTAGCCTGACAAGCCAGACCCACATCCAGATGTTGGGTCTGGGTCTTACCCACATCCAGATGTTGGGTCTGACCCAGACCCACATCCAGATGTTGGGTCTGGGTCAGACCCACATCCAGATGTTGGGTCTGGGAACTCCCCATTGGCTGGGCTCAATCTGAGGGGCGGGATAAATGGTTGTCTTTCAAATATCCTCTGCACCAATAGGATAAGCTCTCCAACCAATCAGAGCAACGCTAGTTGATAGATTACACTTTAACACATCTTCCTTTTTTAAGAATGACTTCAGGGCCGTTCTTTGTTCTTTTCTCAAAGAAAAGCTCAACTCCAAGTCTTCCAGAAGACCGCTGTTCACCAGCAGCAGCAGCAGCCATAAGCCCCGCCCACCCACTCTATACACGATGTGATTGGCCTGACTAGAGTTTGGTTTTTCCAGCTCGCAAGCCAACGGAGAGTTGCTAGACGACCCTGGCTGCAGATTACATTTGCTGCCGCTAGGGTGGTCTAGATTTCTAGGCTAATAAAATTCTGATAAGTTATTGAACAAAAAGTACAAAGTTTACCAGCCAAACACTTGGAAGTCCAGGTTTAAAGTCTTTAATTGATTGATTGATTAATAAACATCTAAATAGTTGATGAAGTTTTAGTGTTATACATATGGGCGAGAACAGTCTGGTAGCCACAACAAACTATTAACATTTGGCCAGTGATTGGTGAATACATTCACACTGGGAGAAATGTATGTTTGAGATAAGAATTCACTTTTTGTGTATTTTGCAGGAGTCTCAAAACTTCCGTCTCTACATCTTTAGAAATTACTGTTAAACTGTTAAATGTTAGAGTAGATGTAGAAGTAGAAGTACTGATTTAACTTATTTACTCAAGTAAAACTAGCCTAAGTATAAAAGTAGCCTTGCGAATGACAACCATTTTTTATGCAAAGCTACCTGGACCACACAAATGTCAGATAAGGCCTTGATAAGGATGATTGGGAATGTCTTGCTGCTTCTCTGCCGAATCTCAATCATGTCGCCATCCATACTACTATGTGCTAACATTACCGCCATCAAGCCGCAATGATTTGCTGCAAATGAATGCCGCTGAATCTATCGAGTCGTCTTGTAGTGGTGCGTCAAGTGCAACGTATATTCCCATCCAATTAGCAACATGACATCATGACTTTGCGTAAACATACACGGCCACTTTCTTTAGCCAAGTGGCGTGTTATCTGTACGCATTTTGACCTATCCGCGTGTATGTCTATGCTGTATACAGCGGATGTAAACATACACGCCATGTGCCGTGTTATCGTGAGAAGAAACTGATGGTTGAGTTTAGGAAACATCACACAAATACATCCATGCGTCACACACGGGTTGGGTTTAGGAAAAGAATAAATAAGTTGGCAAAGGAAGAAAGCGACGGTTGAGTTTAGGAAACGTGACATGCGGGACACCAAGGAAATGGGACACGATCCCCGGTCTCCTGGGTGAAAGTCCTGTGTTTGACCCATCTTCCCCCCCGACCAACCTCCGTACGCTGATTTTCACCCTTTCATACTACTCGCTACGGTGTCCATTCACACGCAATCGCAAGATAATGTAAGTCAATGGAGGCCAAATGGCGTTGATAAACACGCTAAAAAGAGAGTACACGTCTTGATAACACGCTAATAATGGCGTACGAACTGGCGTGTCATACATACACCACTTCATGAGATCAATAACGGTAATTCCATTGAAATATTTAACTAATAATTTAACTAAAGTAACGAGCCAATTTTGTAAAATGTAAGGAGTAAAAGTAAAAAGTCGGCACAAAAATAAATAGTAAGAAAAGTAAAAATATCTGAAAAATGTACTTGAGTATAGTAACAAAGTATTTGTACTTCGTTACTTCCCATCTCTGCTCATTTCAGCCGGATGTCCGTCCCCTCCCTCTGTCTCTGTGTTGGCGTTCTAACCTCCGGCTGATTTGTGAGGACTATGGTTAACTGCTCCTCAGATCTCTGCAGGGTAAATCCAGACAGCTAGCTAGACTATCTGTCCAATCTGAGCTTTCTGTTGCACGACTAAAACTACTTTTGAACGTCCACATGTTCCACCAAAACAAGTTCCTTCCTGAGACTATTTAGCAGAGGCACCGTGGCTCCATCCGGAGCTTAGCCCCGCCCACGACGATTGTGATTGGTTTAAAGAAATGCCAAAAAACCAGAGCAGGTTTTTCTCCCATCCAGGAATGCTGTGTGGACTAGCCAGACCTTGCTCCGCAGCACCACCTGGCTTGCAACACACAGGGGGAAACCCTGCCGTTCATTTATAAAAAGTGATTGTTGACATGGGACACGAACCCCCGGTCTCCTGAGTTAAATGACCCCAACCTTCCTCCTTACGCGGAGTTTGGCGCTTTTATATTTTGTCACCTAACATCCGCGTTTACTCTCGCAATAATTACTCCACCCACTAGAGGTCGCCACCGCTAACTACAAACGTAAATATGGGTTGTTATAAACTGCTTGCATGATCGACCTATACGGCCGTTTTCTGGGTCATAACTAGGGATGCACTGAATCCAGGATTCGGCTTTGGATTCGGCCGAATATTGGGCTTTTTGACGGGGTTGGGTTTCTGCCGAACCTTAGAATTTTTTCCCACCGAACCGAACCCTACGCTTGCACTCCTCGCGCTACGCTGGTTGCCGTAATGACGGCGCCGTTGATTACGGGAAGGTGTTTACGTAGGTGGAGCTTCAATGCAGCAGGCTGAGAGGAAGTGGAAATGGAACTGGTGAGCAGAAAAAGTGTTGTTTGGCAGTACTTTCAGTCAAAAGAAGGCCATTCAAGTCCAGCTACATGTTCAATCTGCAATGCTGATTAGTCTGGTGGTGGCGAGGACCCTAAACAATACACAACATCACCGCTGTTACAACATCTGGTATGAAACATCTGGAAGAATACGAGCTGAGCATGAAGGAATCTACAGACAGCAGCCAGAATGCAGCAACTTCAGGTACGGCAAAGGAAGGACAGTCACTGTTTACTTCATTAATGTGTTGACTGTGTTCATGGACTGAGGACGGGACGAGGACTCAGCAGAACCTCAACCAGGGGATTCAGGATTCAGCAGAATCTCAACCAGTGGATTCGGTATTCGGCCGAACCCCAAAAATCTGGATTCGGTGCATCCCTAGTGAGAATGGTCTGATTTCACATTACAACTTATGTATACTGCAGTTTTCTTCTGAGGTTTTTCACCTGTGTGTTACCTTGTAACTTTGATAATTTGACAATCACCATTTTTACAGTATTGTTGGTGTTTTTTTAGCGTTTGTTTGTTAGCGAGTGACTGCATGGCTGTAGTTTGTCAGAGATATTACGTTAAAGCAGGGTTGTGGTTGTTGATTGTCATGTTGAGAAAATAAAAGTTCACTTGAGTCGTTTCTGTATCCAAAGTAAAGTCTGCTCTTCAATAATTTCAGTCAGTGCATTTAAGATTAAGATTATTTATTTCCTTCAATGTGATTAGACAATCTGTTACATCAATGTGTAAAGAAATATACAACTAATGATGAGTACAGGCTTCATTTAATGAAAGGAACAACAATGAAAGGTTTATGTTAGGGTTCAGAGTTTCTACTTTGAATATATTAAGTGTATTTCTTCTCTTTTTAAGATTTGTATTGACTTTGGTTTCTTCATAGGATCTCTGTTGATGAATCTGTATTAATAACCTTTAGGGATTTCCCGATCAGCTTTTGTAAAAGGTCCCATGGCATGAAAATGTCACTTTATGAGGTTTTTTAACATTAATATGAGTTCCCCCAGCCTGCCTATGGTCCCCCAGTGGCTAGAAATGGTGATAGGTGTAAACCGAGCCCTGAGTATCCTGCTCTGCCTTTGAGAAAATGAAAGCTCAGATGGGCCGATCTGGAATCTTCCCTTTATGACGTCATAAGGGGAAAGGTTACCTCCCCTTTCTCTGCTTTGCCCACCGCCCACAGCTGCCCAGAGAATGTGGCCCGCCCATGAGGAAATAGAGCTACAACTGTGGCCGCAAGCTGGTCAAGGCCCCCCCCACCTTGCCCACCCCCCCCCCTCCTCTCTCCTCCTCAATAGCATTTAAAGCTACAGAAACAGAAATGTCACATCCTAAAGAAAGCTCATTGTGGGACTGGCTGGCTGACAGTATTAGGGGACCACTAAGGTCTATATAAAAGAGACTTCAGATCCAGTATTAGGGGACCACTAAGGTCTATATCAAAGAGACTTCAGATCCAGTATTAGGGGACCACTAAGGTCTATATCAAAGAGACTTCAGATACAGTATTAGGGGACCACTAAGGTCTATATAAAAGAGACTTCAGATACAGTATTAGGGGACCACTAAGGTCTATATAAAAGAGACTTCAGATACAGTATTAGGGGACCACTAAGGTCTATATAAAAGAGACTTCAGATACAGTATTAGGGACCACTAAGGCCTATATAAAAGAGACTTCAGATACAGTATTAGGGGACCACTAAGGCCTATATAAAAGAGACTTCAGATACAGTATTAGGGGACCACTAAGGCCTATATAAAAGAGACTTCAGATACAGTATTAGGGACCACTAAGGCCTATATAAAAGAGACTTCAGATACAGTATTAGGGGAACACTAAGGCCTATATAAAAGAGACTTCAGATACAGTATTAGGGGAACACTAAGGCCTATATAAAAGCATCAAAAAAGTCCCTATCCGATACTTGTTGCTCAGATAATAGATCTGCAAACCTTTTTTTTTGTTTATAAATATAACTAAGTAAAGTATGTCTTATGCTTAATACATTTAACTTAGAGTCTTTTCTCTCAACATCAAAACAGTTCTCTTTAGGAACCCAGCAAACCCCCAACAAAAGAATAAACAGTCTCAAGTTCCCCACTGGACAACGGAAACTAAACTTAGTGACACATCTTGCACCTAATAGTCAATCTTTGATTTTATTCTCATGTTTACCGATGTCGGCTTTGGAGAATAACCTGTAAGATGGTTTCCTGGTGTGTAATCGGAATTTGTCCGAAATGAGGCCCTAAGGCCTGTCAAATCTGACTCCAATTTATAAATTCCCGCCCCTTTTTTCATCGGACTTAAAGCTACATTGTGTAAGAATTTCTCCCATCTAGCGGTGAAATTGTATATGACAACCAACTGAATATTATGTTCTAGCCCTTCCTCCTACAGTGGCCGAACCCGAAATGATCTCCTAGTATCTCCATCGTTTCCACGCAGCTGTTCTAGCCGCTCCAATATTAACGTTGGTCTTGTTGCTTTGCCTGTCGCGTTGTCGTTTTAATTCTCTTTTTCGCTTCCCTGGCGAGTAATCTCCCCCTGGCATTCATCACGGTGCCTCTGAGTGTAAGAGGGCGAAATGCGGAGGTATGTCCGTCTTTAGCTAATGTATTATAAAGATGGAGGCATGTCCCTCTTTGGCTAATGTATTATAAAGATGGAGGCATGTCCCTCTTTGGTTAATGTATTATAAAGATGGAGGTATGTCCCTCTTTGGTTAATGTATTATAAAGATGGAGGTATGTCCCTCTCTGGTTAATGTATTATAAAGATGGAGGTATGTCCGTCTTTAGCTAATGTATTATAAAGATGGAGGTATGTCCGTCTTTAGCTAATGTATTATAAAGATGGAGGTATGTCCGTCTTTAGCTAATGTATTATAAAGATGGAGGTATGTCCGTCTTTAGCTAATGTATTATAAAGATGGAGGTATGTCCGTCTTTAGCTAATGTATTATAAAGATGGAGGTATGTCCGTCTTTAGCTAATGTATTATAAAGATGGAGGTATGTCCCTCTTTAGCTAATGTATTATAAAGATGGAGGTATGTCCCTCTTTAGCTAATGTAGTATAAAGATGGAGGTATGTCCCTCTCTGGTTAATGTATTATAAAGATGGAGGTATGTCCGTCTTTAGCTAATGTATTATAAAGATGGAGGTATGTCCCTCTTTGGTTAATGTATTATAAAGATGGAGGTATGTCCCTCTCTGGTTAATGTATTATAAAGATGGAGGTATGTCCCTCTCTGGTTAATGTATTATAAAGATGGAGGTATGTCCCTCTTTGGTTAATGTATTATAAAGATGGAGGTATGTCCCTCTTTGGTTAATGTATTATAAAGATGGAGGTATGTCCCTCTTTGGTTAATGTATTATAAAGAAGAAGAAGATTCTGAATGTCAGATTCTACGCTTACGAGAATACTTTGATTATTTGGTGGAAGTAATTACACATGAATGAGCTCATATTTGTGAAAGAAGAAAGTTTTTTTTGTTGCTAAGAATCAACTCAATAATTACACAATGTAGGTTTAAGTTTACCAGAACACAACACAAGGATCAATCTGAGACGAAGAGTTCAGTTGAGCAAAGTTTACTGAGTCCAGCATAAGAGTTACAACACAGCTGTGGATTCACAAACAGAGACTAAGTTTCCCTAGCAACAGACATCAAGTCAGAGCTGGTCCACCAAGATCTCGTCTGAAGTGAGCTCTGATCTGCTCTCTCCCTTCAGCTTTTATGCTCCCCTCTCAGGGGGGTGTCTCCTTGTTTCTAAGAGAAACTGTTATCTTTCTCTCACACACACACACACACACACACACACACACACACACACACACACACACACACACACACACGCCAAGGTCGGGGCCTCTGTGTGGTGCAACTTCCTCGTCTGTTCTCGTAACTTTAACTGTCTTTTCCTGTTTTTCTGCTTATCTGTCTGGTACACAACGCACTCTTATGACATAAAAGGCTTAAACTATAGTTAAAGGCTTAAGCTTAACCTTCTATACGTCAGAGACATTTCCTTGAACCACTTCCTCAATGACTGTACACACCTCTTTTATGAGCACAAATACAACGTTAACTGCTAATATTCTACAGGGGGAATCACAATAGAAGTGAGGAGAATTGGAGTAATTTGCTTCTGTAAAAAAGGCTGACTAAGAAAGACGGACACTGGTGAGTGGCCGCGCACCATGTTGGTCTGACGGTGCGTTTGTGGTGCATGGCGTGTGTGATTAAAGGAGGCGATCACTGCAAGCTGATGTATGACGGAGTAAGGTAAACGGGGTAAATGCCGATCCCCGATCAGCTAAAACAGGGATCTTTAACAGGGGGTCTGGGACCCCTAGGGAGTCCTCAGAGTCAGTGCAGGGGGGGCCTCCAAATATATATATTTTTTTTAAGTCTTAACATGAATTCAACATATTATTAGCAAATATAAATCTCCACTGCTTACTGGCCTATAGGTAAGGTAGTCACTAAGGCTATACACAGATGTCATTTGACACATGCATGTATAACAATAAAACATGATTTATAAATGCATGCCAACAATTATTAGGCTATTTTAATAGCTAAGTATTCTATGCAAAAAAAGCATGTATAAATGCTTTAGGCCATCCTACACGTTACCTCAAGCCCAGTTTAATATGCAACTTCATTTTATACAATATATGTAGTAGGGGGTCCCTGCTCCAACTCTCTTTCAGTTAAGGGGTTTGGCCGAAAAAAAAGTTGAAGACCTGTTAGGGAAATTATGATACATACTTTCCCTCTTGTTATTTATTAAACTGTTTGCATAGAATAATATTATAGTGATTACTATTCTTCTCTCTCTCTGTTAAATTAAACTATTTGCATAGTAAGAAAACATAACACTACTTGTTCCCACAAGACAACATGGAGTCATTGGCTATCTTGTCTGGGGCTCGAGGACAGAACATGCGTCTCTCTGACCAGATAAAGGGGACGCCATCGAGTCTGACCAGATAGAGGAGACGACGTCTAAACTGACAAGATAGACAACATCAAATTCTGTTATGATTGTATTTCACACATAAATAAGCTACTGTTTGAGGCTTACGTTAGTCACTTTCTGTACTCGTGCTGTGAGTACTGTAAACTGATTCTACTTGCAAGTAAACTAAACTTTATTATAACTTCAGTGGTCTCTGTCTATTCTTGATAATGTAATTATTCTAACAAGACCCCTGAGCTAAAAAAAACTGCCAAAATCGGCTCTGATCCAATACTGTGATCCGGATCGGGACATCCCTAATAACCTTTATGCTATTCTTTTTTATTGTCTTCTCTGCGGTGGAGAGTTGATGTTGACTCACGGCGTCTGACGGTTACTTGCAGTCGCAGAGCAGCGCGGCGCCTCTCAGCGTCCAGTGCTCCGCTGGCAGGACGCTGCGCAGCTGCAGAGAGAAGAT
>NC_135868.1:502500-517500 GCF_031162955.1 Sander vitreus
CTCCAAACCAGCAACTGTATACTACTGTCTACACTGCACTATATTTCTTGGCTATACTTTGTATATCACATTGATCTTTTCTACTCTTTTTGCACTTCTGGTTGGATGCAAACTGCATTTCGTTGTCTTTGTACTTGTACTCTGCACAATGACAAAAAAGTTGAATATAAAATAAATAAAAAAATAATCTAAATGAGTGGGCAACTGCTCCAACGGAAGCACATAAGCACGTAGCACTCTACCTCTGATTCCTGATTTAAATCCCAGCCCTGATCTTCCCTGTGTTGGACGCGTCTGAACCAACCTGTGGGTTGAAGAAGCCTGTGAGCCAGAACTGGTTGGGTCGTCCGGCGCTGATCCAGCTGCTCAGCTGCTGGTTCCTCTCCAGCAGCTCGCTGAACCAGAAGCCCAGCGTGGCCGACGGCCAGCTGAGCCGCAGCCACAGGCGGGGGATCCGAGCATCGAACATGCAGTCCAGAGCATCACGCAGGTCCTCCGACATGATGATGGTGCCTGCAGCCACACAAGTCACATACACCGTCTTAAGGATGATTCATGGTTCTGATTCCTGGTTCTGATTACTGGTTCTGATTCATGGTTCTGTGGAGACTCCACGCAGAGCTTTCTCCATAGTCTACGTAAGCGGCCTGAAGTTTCTACTTGTGCGTTGGTGTGTGTGTCGATATCTTTAAGACAATAGCGGGGCCGGCATGTCTGTCTGTGTGTCTGTGTGTGTGTGTGCGTGTGTGTGCGCCTGTGTGTGTGTGTGTGTGCGCCTGTCTGTCTGTCTGTCTGTCTGTCTGTGTGTGTGTGTGTGTGTGTGTGTGTGTGTGTGTTCTTGTTTAACTATATTCGTGGGGGCCAAAAACCGTATACTTGTGGGGTCCCGACAGCTTTGGTTAGGGTGAGGGTAAGGGTTAAGGTTAGGCATTTAGCTGTGATGGTTAAGGTTAGGGTAAGGGGCTAGGGAATGCATTATGTCAATGACGGGTCCCCACAAAGATAGTGAAACGCACTATGTCTGTATGTGCGTGTGTGTGCCTGTGCGTGTGCGTGTGTGTGTGTGTGTGTGTGTGTGTGCGTGCGTGCGTCTGACCGTCGATGGCCAGTTTGAGGTCGGTGAGCGTGCTCCGGACGATGCTGATGACTCGCTGCATGCGGTCCACTTCCTGCCGCAGGAAGATGTTCATTGGCTGAAGCGGACCCATCTTCTGCAGTTGACCTTTGACCTTAAAAACACACTCAGAGTTACTCAATATTTCTGCAGAGAAACTGACGCGATTAAGAGTAATAATGGTTAACTGCTCCTCAGATCTCTGCAGGGTAAATCCAGACAGCTAGCTAGACTATCTGTCCAATCTGAGGTTTCTGTTGCACGACTAAAACTACTTTTGAACGTCCACATGTTCCACCAAAACAAGTTCCTTCCTGAGACTATTTAGCAGAGGCACCGTGGCTCCGTCCGGAGCTTAGCCCCGCCCACGATGATTGTGATTGGTTTAAAGAAATGCCAATAAACCAGAGCACGTTTTCCTCCCATCCAGGAATGCTGTGTGGACCTAGACAGACCCTCCTCCACAGAGCTGTGGAGGAAAGTCTGGCAATGTGAGACTCAGGCTATGTTTAGACGGAAACGATCTGAAGAGAAAACGCAAAAGTGTTTTTAAGATTTCCACTCTGGAGGGTGGTTTCACTTTTTTGCATTTTTAAGCCCCAAAAATGCCGTCGGCAAACGAAAGGCACATCTGATAAAATATTTTGTCGTTTTCACCCACGAGCGTATTGGTGTAAACAGGCCCTAAGTCCACGTCAACACATGAACACACCTGGTGCGGGACGTAGTCAGGTGGCAGCTTCTCCAGCATCTCCCCGGCCAGTCTCTGCACGCTGGCCTCCCTGGTCTCCCCGGCCCCGCCCCCGCTGTCCTTCGGTTGGATGTTGATGATGGTGCTGAGCGTCTCATTGGCCAGGTTGGTCTGGTAGGTGATGTCAGCGTTGGGGTGGAGCCCAAAGACCTGCAAACAGGGAAGTTAAGTTTGTCTACAAGCTCCTCTGTGGTCAATAGAGCTTAATGTGTTTACTGTGTTAATGGACTGAGGATGGGAGGAGGATCCGGTATTCGGCAGAATCTTAACCAGTGGATTCGGTATTCGGCCGAACCCAAAAAATCTGGATTCGGTGCATCCCTAGTGTGGATGTGTTACATAGCTCAGACATCCAGCCTTCATGTTTTGCACCCTGCTGTGTTTCCGAGCGTGCTCTGACCTCAGGAGAGTCGACCAGCGGCAGGGCCTCGATGTGCTGCAGGACGTCCTGGACCGTCTTGGCCCTCCCGGGGATGCTGTAGCCCTTGTAGAAGCAGAACTTGTCGCTGAAGGTGTACTCACTGAACCAGACCCGAGTGAAGGTGTTGAGGAGATGTTTGTCCAAGTCGTCTGTCACCCGGCCGCCGTACTGGACCTCGCCTGGGTTAGGACATGAAGACACAGAGTCAGGGGGAAGCTTTTATAAAACGTTATCATGAACTAATGATCTTATGCCGTCAGCTGCTTCACTCAGGAAGTCAGAGGTTTAGTGCTTGGCCCAAGAGCACTCTGACTGCACTTTCTGAGCAAGAGGAGAGTCTCCTTCTTTCTCGTTTACCCAGCCTGTTCAACATGACATCATGACTTCGCATACATAAACATACACGCACACTTTCTTAAGCCAAGTGGCGTGTTATCTGTATGCATTTTGAGCTATGTATGTCTCACAACATACACGCCACTTGGCATGTTATCGCAAGAAGGAAACGACGGTTGACTTTAGGAAACGTGACACGCGGGACCCGATCCCCGGTCTCCTGGGTGAAACGTCCTGTGTTTGATCCATCCTCCCCCCCGACCAACCTCCCTACACAGATTTTCACCCTTTCATACTACTCGCTACGGCGTCCATTCACACGCAATCACAAGGTAATGTAAGTCAATGGAGGCCAAACGGCGTTGATAAACATTAAAAAGAGAGTATGCGTCTTGATAACACGCCAATAATGGCGTACCAATTGGCGTGTCATACATACGCCATTTCATGAGATCAGTCTGGCCCGTTGGGGTCCGTGTTGTATTTTTTTTCATATCCCGCCTTTTACAGCTTTCATCTTGTCGTTTCATTTCGCATGTTGTCTGTCGTATCTTGTCGTGTCTTATCTTGCATTGTCGTGTGTCATATCTTGTTGTGTGTCATGTTTTGTCTGTCCTCTTGTGTTATATCTTGTCGCATCTTGTTGTGTATTATCTCGTTGCATTGCATCTCATCATACTGTATCTTGTTGTGTCGTATCTTGGCATATCGTATTTTGTCTTGTCATATGTTGTCCTGTGTTGTATCTTATTTTATCTTGTCATGTAATCTGAAAGATGAAATCCAGTCTGGTTCATGTCCGGTAGAATAAAGAGCAGAGTAGACGTAAAGACCTCATAATTGTATTTAGAGGTTGTACTGGAATAGGTTTACATACTAGCCAGTCAGAAGCAGAGTATGAGGGCGTGTCCTGACAGTACCTAGGTAAGGACTACTAGCCAGTCAGAAGCAGAGTATGAGGGCGTGTCCTGACAGTACCTTGGTAAGGACTACTAGACAGTCAGGAGCAGAGTATGAGGGCGTGTCCTGACAGTAGCTAGGTAAGGACTACTAGCCAGTCAGAAGCAGAGTATGAGGGCGTGTCCTGACAGTACCTAGGTAAGGACTACTAGCCAGTCAGAAGCAGAGTATGAGGGCGTGCCCTGACAGTACCTAGGTAAGGACTACTAGCCAGTCAGAAGCAGAGTATGAGGGCGTGTCCTGACAGTACCTAGGTAAGGACTACTAGACAGTCAGAAGCAGAGTATGAGGGCGTGTCCTGACAGTACCTAGGTAAGGACTACTAGCCAGTCAGAAGCAGAGTATGAGGGCGTGCCCTGACAGTAGCTAGGTAAGGACTACTAGCCAGTCAGAAGCAGAGTATGAGGGCGTGCCCTGACAGTACCTAGGTAAGGACTACTAGCCAGTCAGAAGCAGAGTATGAGGGCGTGCCATGCTAGCAGCTAGGCGAGCATTATAACGTGTGTTCCAAAGTGACCACGTTTGTCTCTGAAGTAAAGGCTGGACTACAATAGAGCTGTTTGGAGCAGTTTGTGAACAGTGTTTTCTGTTAGAGATGGTAAGTCCCTTTGGGGGGGACTTTGGGCTTTTTCACTTTGTAAACCTATAATATGTACACAAAAAAGATATATAACACAATAAAGGAAAGGGGGAAAAAACCAAAAGCATTATATGAGCACTTTACAGAAGACGGACCTAGCATGTAGCGCAGGCAGCTCCAGTTGACGCCTCTCTTTGAGTCCAGGTCGTCCAGGTGGTTCTGCACAAACTGCATGCTGGAAGTAAAATCTGCCTGGTTGAACTCGTAGGGGATGTTCCAGCCGAGAGGACCGAACTTACGGCGCTCCTGGCGGGAGGACAAAGGAAGCGAGAGGAACAAAAAAAAACAGAAATATTTTCAAATCATATTATTCAGCTCTTAGGCTCATTTCTTTCCATTTCAATTCATTTCCTGGGTAATCATCTTGCAGAGACTTTAAACCACTTGTCGAACTCAAGGCCCCTCACAGGTTTTGATCCGGCACACATAACAATTTAGGTTTTCAATGTTGACCCCGCCTAGTTGTGCACCAAATCAAAAAGACGGGAAACTGTTTTTCAAACTGTAAATACACTCAAAGCTTTAAGACGCAGAAATTCCCCCAGAAGCAGCAGAGAGATTTCATATCCAGGCTGTGAAACAGGTAGCTGTGAGTTGGCTGCTTTTAAAAATGTAATATTTGTTTTGCTTGATTTGGTAAACTCTAAGGCCGGCCACACACTGGCTGCGTGGCGTGAGCGTGGCGTTGCGTGTCAGCTGCGTGGCGTTTTCTATGTCTTTACACCCCAGAAACGTGTCTGACGCAGCGCTGCTACTACTACTGCTGCTACTGCTGCTACTGCTACTGCTGCTGCTGCTGCTACTGCTGCTGCTGCTGCTGCTGCTACTGCTGCTGCTGCTGCTGCTACTGCTGCTACTACTACTGCTGCTGCTGCTGCTGCTGCTGCTGCTGCTGCTGCTGCTGCTGCTGCTACTGCTGCTGCTGCTGCTACTGCTGCTACTGCTGCTGCTGCTACTGCTGCTGCTGCTGCTGCTGCTGCTGCTGCTGCTGCTGCTGCTGCTGCTGCTGCTAGCCTTGTCTGTACACATGGATGTTTCCCATAAATATAAATCAATATAAATCTGATTACCTCAAAGACAACGTCGGCAGGATTGACGGCAAAATAGGCTCCAGAATATTTGGTTCTGTATTGACAGGTGCAATATTAGAAAATCGATAATTATTATTATTTTAAATTGCATTTATATCTGCATTTATGTCAAAACCTCGAGACTTTCAAACATCAACATGTCATTTATTAATATGTATTCATGTCAAAATGACATATGAACATCTTTTCCTATTCTATGTTGCCTGGAAACGCTAAAATAGGCGTCAGAACTATTTCTAGCATGCACGTGTTTCCGGCTCGAGCAGCGCCTGAGACGTGTGTGTCACACAGGCAGTGTGCACGCTCTAACCTGTTACCATGGGAGCCGAAATATAAACGGACACGCCACGCAGCTGACACGCTCACGCAGCTGACACGCTCACGCAGCTGACACGCCACACAGCTGACACGCTCACGCAGCTGACACGCTCACGCTCACGCAGCTGACACGCTCACGCCACGCAGCTGACACGCCACGCAGCTGACACGCCACGCAGCTGACACGCTCACACCACGCAGCTGACACGCTCATGCAGCTGACACGCTCACACCACGCAGCTGACACGCCACGCAGCTGACACGCTCACGCAGCTGACACGCTCACGCAGCTGACACGCTCACACAACGCAGCTGACACGCCACGCAGCTGACACGCCACGCAGCTGACACACTCACGCCACGCAGCTGACATGCTCACGCCACGCAGCCAGTGTGTGGCCGGCCTAAGATGGCTAAGGAACTTTTTTGCATACTTTTGTAGGCTTTATGTCGACAAAATAACACAAAAAATGACAAAAACAAGACAACATTGTTTTTATTTTTTTTTAAAGCAACAAACACGTCGAAAAGAGTGACAAAAATGTTGAAAAAACCCACAAAGAAAGTTGTAAAATGCAACAAAAATGATGAAAAATGCGACAAATGTCCAAAGAAAAGCATCATGCAGTAATACAGTCAAAGATATTTTACTGTTTTGATGTCAATGACCGCTACGTGTCTGGCCCTTGATGTGATTCTTATTTTCCAGTTTGCCCCCCCCCCCCGCTTTAAACCTTCTGTAGTAAATATTTGAATGAGGTTTTTTCCAGGTGGTGAATCATCATTTTGTGGAGATTTAAAGCTCTGAGCGAGCAGAGAGACTGTGAACAGACCTGCACGGTGGTGTGCAGGAAGGCCACGGCGTACAGCAGAGGTTTCCACTGAGGCAGGTTGCTGATCTCTAACTGGTCCTGAGTGACACCGCTGAACGTCCTCTTCAGACCGGCTTTCATCCCTGATGAAGATGGATACGAGCGATTGATTAAACCAATCGTAAACAGGACCAGAAGCCCAATATATGACTACCTAAATATGTATGTATTCATGTGTCTCGTATGTGTTTATATCTGCTGCACACCCAATCGCCCTTCGGGGACACTCTTCTTACCGAGAGGAGGCTCGTTGGTGAACTTGATGGAGGACTGAAGGAAGGTGATGGGAAACCTGTACACAAAACACACAGTGACATTATAGATGTTCAGTTCAAACATCTTAACTCCACTCGTGATAAAGCATCAGCAAGTCATCTGTTCTGGTTTGATGAACGCTGTGACTGCCAAAAAGTTAACTAGATTAGCAACCTTCTCCAAAGCTGCTGCACCAAGATCAGCTGTCTTTTTTAAATTGGAGTGTGTGTGTCTCTGTGTGTGTGTGTGTCTCTGTCTGTGTGTGTGTGTGTGTGTGTGTGTGTGTGTGTGTGTGTGTGTGTGTGTGTGTGTGTGTGTCTCTGTCTGTGTGTGTGTGTGTGTGTGTGTGTGTGTCTCTGTCTGTGTGTGTGTGTGTGTGTGTGTGTGTGTGTGTATGTGTGTGTGTGTGTGTGTGTGTGTCTCTGTATGTGTGTGTGTGTCTCTGTCTGTGTGTGTGTGTCTCTCTGTCTGTGTGTGTGTGTGTGTGTGTCTCTGTCTGTGTGTGTGTGTGTGTGTCTCTGTCTGTGTGTGTGTGTGTGTGTGTGTGTGTGTGTGTCTCTGTCTGTGTGTGTGTGTGTGTGTGTGTGTGTGTGTGTGTGTGTCTGTGTGTGTGTGTGTGTGTGTGTGTGTGTGTGTGTGTGTCTCTGTCTGTGTGTGTGTGTGTGTGTGTGTCTCTGTCTGTGTGTGTGTCTCTGTCTGTGTGTGTGTGTCTCTGTCTGTGTGTGTGTGTGTGTGTGTGTGTGTGTCTCTGTCTGTGTGTGTGTGTGTGTGTGCGTGTGTGTCTCTGTCTGTGTGTGTGTGTGTGTCTCTGTCTGTGTGTGTGTGTGTGTGTGTGTGTGTGTGTGTGTGTGCTCTGTATGTGTGTGAGTCTCTGTCTGTGTGTGTGTGTGTGTGTGTGTGTGTGTGTCTCTGTATGTGTATCTCTGTATGTGTGTGTGCAGGTGTCTCTGTGTGTGTGTGTGTGTGTGTCTCTGTCTGTGTGTGTATGTGTGTGTGTGTGTGTGTGTGTGTGTGTGTGTGTTACATAAAGCACTAAAAATTCTTTGGAGAGAGACAAAACATCACACACACACACACACACACACACACACACACACACAGAGACACACACACACACACACATACACACACACACACACATACAGAGACACACACACACACACACACACACACACACACAGACAGACAGACAAACTCTGGTTTCAGATATTATTTTGTTAACAACTCACAATTCCATAATTATCAAACTAGACAGGATAAGAATCTTTCTTTGTATAAAACTTGTGGTCAGTTTTCTATCAAATGTAGTCATTATACAGTATATGGGTTATTTTTGTGGAATGACAATGTACATGTGATGTATTTCTCTGTGTCATTTTCTGTATATGTATAAAATAAGACTTAGAAATGCCCTGCTGTTTTTTTAAAAAGGCGTAAAAAATGTATACATTTTTTGTTGACAAACGTGACAAAAACGTCAAAAATAAGCAACAAAAATGTTTTTAAAAAGTGGAGAAAAAACTCGAAAAAGGACACGGACAAAAACAAATGCTGGCGGAGGCAGAAGAAGGATGACTTCGTTGATGATACGTTGACTGGGTTATATTTACTTTCCCCGGGTCATCTGGAAACCCTGATTGTTGAACCCTGCTAATACTTCAAATGTAGGCTGCTGGTGAGTCTGTTTACATTTGACATTTGTTATGTTTTTATACGAGTCATAAGTTTCTACCAAACCCTCACTCGTATTCATGTGTGTGTGTGTGTGTGTGTGTGTGTGTGTGTGTGTGTGTGTGTGAGAAACCGTCTGGTTACCTGGGGTGCACGTCGGTCGTCAGCCACACACGGAAACCCTTGTGCACGCTCTCTGGCGTTGCCGCTGTGACCGTCTCCAGCAGCTCGTCCAGGAAGTCCAGTCCCAGGTGACAGTTCTGGAGGAGGAGCCAGCCGCCGTCCGTCATGCTGTTGGCCAATAGCCTGCGAGCGTGAACCTCCTGGCCCTGCCCCATGGAGATGGGACGGCACGGCGCCCCCTGCAGGCAGAGAGCAGCGCTGTGTCCAAAATCTCACACTAACATGTTATTAAGTAGCCTAAAACAGTACATTAATCTCTCCCCCCATTGCATCCATCCATCCCATTCCTTCACCTTGTTCTTGGCCAGCCTCTCTATGTTTTCAGTCGGGTCAGAGCCCATCGACAGCAGACAGACCATTGGCGTCCTGTTGTCACTCTCTGCCAACATGGCGTCCAGGTCCAGAACCAAACCTTCAGCGTACTGCTGACCCAGAGAGTCCGAGATGTAGTTACGCGCCTGGTCAACACACAAATACACACTGTATTTCATTCTCGCTGCCAGGGTGCCGGCATTACACCTTAGAAGAACAGTCTTTATTGTCATTGTACATTTACAACGGAATTGGATGCAGTCCTAACAGTGCATCAGGTGAATAAATAAATATAAAAGGACCTGTAAAAGTCCCGATACACGGAAGAAACTAGAGAGAGGAACTAGAGTGCTGGCGTTACTGCGTAGGGAACGAGTTTAATTAATGGCACAAACGTGTACTTTTGGGATTAAAACAATAAAATAAATACAGATTTATCCCATGGTTTCCGATATTATTTTGTTAACAATTCACAATAACATGATTATCAAACTAGACAGCCTAAGAATCTTTATCTTTCTTAGTATAAAACATCTTGTGGTCAGTTTTCTATCAAATGTTATTTGGGAGTTATTTTTGTGGAATGAAAATGTACATTTGATGTATTTCTCTGTGTCATTTTCTGTATATGTATAAAATTAGACTTACAGCCCTGCTGTTTAAAACATTTTTTGAAACAAAAGGCATAAAAAATGTCAAAATATTGTCAATTTTTTGGTTGAGAAACACAACAAAAATTTCGAAAAATAAGCAACAAAACATTTGGAGAAAAAACTCAAAAAAGGCGACAAAAACTCAAAAATATTGTCAAAAACAAAACAACTCAGAAAGTAGAAAAAAACTATAAAAAGGCGTAAAAAATGTAAAAAATATTAACTAATTTTTTTGTGGAAAAACATGACAAAAATAAGCAAAAAAAAAAAGTTTTAAAAGGCGGCAAAAAAAATGTCTCAAAAGTGCAAATCAGGTGTGTAAATAAACATAAAAGAACCTCTAAAAGTCCCGATAGACAGGAGAAACTAGAGTGCTGATGTTACACTGTAGAGAATGAGAGTCAAAGTAAACAAGTAAACATGTCATCAGCAGAAAGCATTTGAGTATGAAGTGGTCTGAATTAATTGGCGGTGCCGGAGCTACATCAGCTCTGTCTTAGCTAGTTTTGCCCTGCTGTTATTTATGTATAGCAGTCAGACCTGAGCGGTGGTTCGGTCGGGACACCAGCTCCGGATGAGCAGAAGCTTCCGGAAGGTGTCGAGCTTTTCCTCGTACCCATCGGGCAGTTTGGCATGCTCCGGCGTCGGATGGTCGAACCACGTCCTCCAGGCACGCTCGTTCTGGCTCACCTGGACACAAGGAAACAGAACTTCTGTAGGTCTACATGTTCCAACTTTACTTGTTCCAACGTGAGTGGGTTTGGGTTCTACTCGCTCCAACGTGAGTGGGTTTGGGTTCTACTTGCTCCAACGTGAGTGGGTTTAGGTTCTACCTGGCTCAGGATCTGGGTGAATGGCGGCAGGCTGGACAGCTGCACCAGGTTGAGCCAGGTCTGATCCAGGATCCAGCGCCGTGGTTTGGATTCTACAGAGTTCAGATCCAGGGAGGCTCCACCTACACACACAAACAGCATTCACCGTCAGATGAAATGGGAAAAGAATGGAGGGAGAAGGAGGAAGAGGAGGATGGTTGTGGTACCTTTAACAAAGGTGAGCACTTCGGCATGCGAGATGTTTCGCGCCTGCAGGTCGTTCTTCAGAGCCAGCAGCAGAGTGAACAGCAGTTTGTGTTCCTCATACAGACTCCTGGCTGTGTAACAGTACACCTGACGGAGGGACAAACAGGTACTAAGTCAGTTACACCTTCCAACAGGAAGCTTGAGAAATGGAGGTCCAAGAACCAGTGCAGAACGGACTGTTGTTCTCCTCCATAGCACATAGTTTCCTCTTTTGTGAAATGCTGAGTGAATTTAAGTTAGGCTTTTATTGTGAAAGGTAAAACAGGAAAGAGTAAAGCTGCACTGCCACTGAAAATGTGGAAGTAAATAAAGGGCGTCTTGGTTCACGCTGGCACGGACGTTAGAGCCTCTGTGTTTTTATTTTATTGACATGTCCAGTCACAGGGCCCTATCTTGCACCCAGCGCAGTGCAGAGCCCGATGCAAGTGTCTCCGCTAGTTTAAGACCGACGCAGTTGTCAGTTTCCCGTCCAGCGCCCATGTCGTTTAAATAGCAAATGCACCTGCACCCATCTTGCACAAATTTTTGCGCCCATGGGCGTGCGGGTCTTACAGGAAGGTGTGTGCAGGTGCATTCTGGGAGTATTGCTATCTTGAGGCAGCGGGAAGTGATTGCGCCATTGACCAACAAAAACCAGGTCTATATATAGGTGTATGATGGCGCAGTGGATATGACACATGCATTTGGTGTGGGAGACACAGGTTCAATTCCCACTGCGATACATCAACCAATGTGTCCCTGAGCAAGACACTTAACCCCTAGTCGCTCCAGAGGCGTGCGACCTCTGAGATGTGTAGCAATTGTAAGTCGCTTTGGATAAAAGCGTCAGCTAAATGACATGTAATGTAATAAGAAATGCTCCTAGGCTCGTGCACACCTGGTAGGTGAGGAAGTTGATGATGTTGCCGATGCGTTTGGAGGTGAGCTGCGACTTGGCCGAGTGCTGCATGGACGAGTCGAAGAGCCCCAGGAACTGGCGCAGAGACGTCTGGTACATGACGTTGACCAGCGACATCTCCACGATCAGGAAGTAGAGGATGCTGCCCCTGGTGGCCACGGGCCGGTACTCCTCCCTGGCCTGGTTGATCTTCCCCTCTGTCTCTGCCGCGACCGACAGCTTCTCGCTCACCTGGAAGAAAAGACATACACTGACCTTCACGATACAAAATACCTTCAGCGGGTTTGAAAAAGCAGGTTTTGTTTAAAAGCCGATTCCAGAGACCGCTGTTCACCAGCAGCAGCCATAAGCCCCGCCCACCGACTCTATACACGATGTGATTGGCCTGACCAGAGTTTGGTTTTTCCAGCTCGCAAGCCAACAGAGAGTTGCTAGACGACCCTGGCTGCAGATTACATTTGCTGCCGCTAGGGTGGTCTAGATTTCTAGGCTACACTTAACCTAGAAAGAAGCTAAAAAAAAGACGTATTGTTCTTCAGATTCTTTAAATTCCAACCGTCCGTAAATGCGTCTTATTAGAACCCGCCGATATTTAGTAAAAAAGTAAAAATGTTTTCCCTGATTCAACCGTTTTTCTATTTTTGAAAAATAAACATCATGTTTTACCTTTATGTTTTAGGCCATTATACCTGTGTTATGCTGCTCAAAAGATGTGCTTGTTAATTTGGTGAAATAAATAGAAGTCCACAGTGAGTAACAATGTGAAAGGAGCACAGACAGACAGACAGACAAGCAGACAGAGAAAGACAGAGACAGACAGACAGACAGACAGACAGGGACAGACAGGGACAGACATGGACAGACAGACAGCAGTACCTCCTGGGCGGTGGTCTTGGTGACCCTCAGAACCTCGATCAGAGACTGGTCCTCCACCAAGGACCCCTGGGTGCTGGTCAACCTGAACAGCAGACTGTCCTCCAGCTCCTGCATCTTCCTCTTGTTGGACGTCACCTCCTCTAAGAGCTTCACTCGCTCCGCCTCCAGCTCCTGGTGGGGGGGGGGGACGACCACAAGGGTGGACCATTCAGATCTATGTAGATGGTTAGGGCTGGGGAATCTTTAACGGTTTTAAAATAACTTAATTTCCCCTCAGTCTCTCTGACTGGACCGGCAGCGAGCCTACATGTGTTAAGGAACGTAGAACTAGAAAGATCAGAGCTCTCTTTAGGAGGCAGGAGGGAACATGAGTCATCCTCAACATTTGTTGTGTTCTGGTCGCTAAAAAGGCGTTGGAAAAAAGTGACAGGTTGCCGGGTTGGTTCAGTGGTAGAGCGGGCGCACATGTACTGAGAGGTTTATGCCTCGACGCAGAGGTCCAGGGTTCGAATTCGACCTCTGACAAATTTCCTGCATGTCTTCCCCCCCCCTCTCCCCTTTCTCACCTAGCTGTCCTGTCAACATTAAAGGTGGAAAAGCCCCAAAAAATAATAATAAAAAAAATTAAAAGTGACAAAAACATCAGAAAAAGCTTCGAAAACGGTTTTAAAAAGAACAACAAAAACGTTATACGACATAAAAAACCAAAATGTTTACAACCTCTGGCTCCGCCCCTACCTATCTACCTACCTACCAGGCTACCTATCTACCTACCTACCTACCAGGCTACCTAACTACCAGGCTACCTATCTACCTACCTACCTACCAGGCTACCTATCTACCTACCTACCTACCAGGCTACCTATCTACCTACCTACCTACCAGGCTACCTATCTACCTACCTACCTACCTAACTAACAGGCTACCTACCTACCTAACTACCAGGCTACCTATCTACCTACCTACCTACATAACTAACAGCCTACCTACCTAACTACCTAACAGGCTACCTATCTACCTACCTACATACCTACCTATCCTACATACCTACCCACCTAACTACCTAACAGGCTACCTATCTACCTACATACCTACCTACCTAACTACCTAACAGGCTACCTATCTACCTACCTACCTACCTACCTACCTAACTAACTAACTAACTAACAGGCTACCTATCTACCTACATACCTACATACCTACCTATCCTACGTACCTATCTACCTACCTAACTGACAGGCTACCTATCTACCTACCTACCTACATACCTACCTAACAGGCTACCTATCTACCTACCTACCTACCTAACAGGCTACCTACCTACCTACCTACATACCTACCTATCCTACGTACCTATCTACCTACCTAACTGACAGGCTACCTACCTACCTAACTAACAGGCTACCTATCTACCTACCTACCTACCTACCTACCTAACAGGCTACCTATCTACCTACCTACCTACCTAACAGGCTACCTATCTACCTACCTACATACCTACCTATCCTACGTACCTATCTACCTACCTAACAGGCTACCTATCTACCTACCTACCTAACGGGCTACCTACCTAACTAGTTACCTAACTAGTTACCTAGCTAGCCATTAGCCCGGGGCATGTACCTGTTTCTCCAGCAGGATGACCCGTCCCAGCAGCTGGTCCTCCAGGCCGCGCTGGGTGACGGTGAAGTCGACCACGGCCGTTCTGGCGCTGACCTCGGGGCTGTACGCCGGATTGGCCAGCTTGGTGGTGATGTAGAGGGTGAAGCCCTTCATCACATCCACCTCTTTATCTCCCACCTTCACCTGCACGAAGCCACATTAACTGATGGCATGGTATGGGTTTTCTTACATACATATTTATATAACAATATAGTTTGATCAAGAGCTCTTATATAACAGAGTCCATGTAGGAGAAAGAAGAAACGTCCTACTTTATAAGTTGATCCAGACTTGATGTAGTTTTTGTCCAGTATGTTGTCCAGGACGGGGTCCAGGTCCTCCCCTACGTCCTCTAGCAGCAGGGGGCGCCCCAGAGACAGACTATCCTCCAGGTGGGAACGGAAATATTTATGGTTCAGAGACGTCACCTGGGACGGAGACAACAAACAATCAGGAAAGCACCTTATGGCGCTTTTCCATCACGTGGTACCTGCTCGACTCGCTTCGACTCTACTCGCCTTTTTTGGTTTTCCATTACGAAAAAAAGTACCTGGTACCTGCTAACAGGTACTTTATTTAGTACCACCTCAGTCGAGGTTCCAAGCGAGCTGAGGCGATACCAAAATGTGACGTGAAAGCGACAGACGGGGGCGTCCTGAACTAACCCGCTATGTTTAAATAATTCAGCCAGCTGTGTTTATTTCTGCTGCCTCCAGCTTCATTTGAAACTAAATGTGTCTTCTGGCAACAACACACCTTCCACGTTCTGTGTGTGTGTGTGAGTGTGTGTGTGTGTGTATGTGTATGTGTGTGTGTGTGTGTGTGTATGTGTGTGTGTGTGTGTGTGTGTGTATGTGTGTGTGTGTGTGTGTATGTGTGTGTGTGTGTGTGTGTGTATGTGTGTGTGT
>NC_135868.1:527500-530000 GCF_031162955.1 Sander vitreus
AAACATTGTTATTATCTTATTTGACACTTTTTTCAATGTATTTGGTGCTTTTGTCACTTTTTGTCAACATTTTGTTGACGTCATTTGAATTGTACTTGCGAAGAGCGTTGCATTGAACCATCCATCTTATTTTTGGGCAATGTTGTTGAAAGAAACCTACATTTCTCATATAGAAAACTTTGAAAAAGGGGTCAAACATGACCCGAGGACAACAGGGGGGTTAATAAATACACCTGGTCCCACAACGAGCGTTACCTGGAAGGCTCCCATGGTGACCACGACGCTCTGCTTCACTTCCTCTGTGCAGCGGAGGTCCTGGTGCTGAGACAGGAAGTGCTGCGACACGGCCACCAGGGCGTCCCGAGGCCAGCGCTGGAACCAGTCCACGGTGCAGCCCGATATCAGGCCCGGGAACTGCTCAGAGCAAAGGTCACAGACATACAGTATATTTTACCCCTCTCACATCATTACATTTCAACACATCACACAAATCCATCTCATCTCTTTTCATCGGTGACTTCTCATGTCACACTTTCTCTTTTTCTTATGTAGGGAATTAAGTCTAAAATAAGGCCCTAAGGCCTAACATGACTCCAAATCTGACTCCAATTTATTAATTCCAGCGCCTTCTTACATCGGACTTAAGTTTACCAGAACACAAGGATCAATCTGAGACAAAGAGCTCACTTAAGCAAAGTTTACTGAGTCCAACATAAGATTTACAACACAGCAGTGGGTTCACAAACAGAGACTAAGTTTCCCTAGCATGACATAAAGTCAGAGCCCGGTCCACCAAGTTGTCCTCGAAATTATGAGCCCTGATCTGTTCTCTCCCTCAAGCTTTATCCTATCCTCACAGGGGGGTGTCTTCTAGTTTCTTAGGCAGAAACTGGTATCTTACACAGACGCATATGCCAAGGTCGGGGCCTCTATGTGGTGCAACTTCCTCTTCCGTTCTCGCAACCTCAAACAATGCACCTCTATGCCATAAAAAGCTTTCTGTGCATCAGAGGTCACCCGGAGTACTTTTAACCACCCCCTCAATGACTAACACAGCTCTTTTGCAACAAGCACATACACACATTGTGTTAATAAAATATTTCTACACTTAATATCGCTCAACACTGTCTGTGGAAACACACAGAGGGATTTTTGTACTTGTTTATTGTGCAGTTTCCTTAAAAACTGTACAGCTCTTTAATTCTGAATTTCCTCTTCCTATTGTACATTGTTCTGTGTTATAGGATGGTTTGCGTTTATTGTTATCTGCAACAAAACACCCAAAATACAGAGGCTCTCATTACTTTAATTCATGACTTCTCATGTTACACTTTACTGCAGCTCAACACTGTCTGTGGAAACACACGGGAGGGATTTTTGTACTAAAAAGATGAAGTTTGGAAGATGTAAGGGTTGGGCGATTGGCTGAGGACATCGCCGGTTGGTTTGTTTGGGCGATTTCTGTCACAAAAACTGGTTTCACTTTCGTTTTTAAACACCTTCAATTTGCTCCTCTCCCTCCACTCTCCCTCTATCTTCTCCTCTACCTTTTTCCCTCTCCTCTTCCTTTCCCTGTTCCTCTACTCCCCTTTCCCTCTCCCCTCCTCTCCCTCTATCCTCTCCTCTCCCTTTTTCCATCTCCTCTTCCTCTCCCCTCCTCTCCCTCTCCCTCTCCTGTCCTCTCCCTCTCTCCCTCTCCCTCTCGCCCTCTATCCTCTCCTCTTCCTCTCCCTGTTCCTCTCCCTCTCCTGTCCTCTCCCCTTCTCCTCTTCCCCTCTCCTCTCCCCCTCTCCTCTTCCCCTCTCCTCTCCCTCTCTCCTCTCCCCCTCTCCTCTTTCTCTCTCCTCTCCTCTCTCCCTCTCCTCTTCCTCTCTCCTATCCCCTCTCCTCTCCTCCCCTCTCCCTCTCTCTCCCTCCTCACACACCCGAGATACCGAGACTGTTGTGGCTAGATCATCTAAACCACCCACAGCCGGTGTTTTATACCTTTAAAGCACGAGTGCGGAACTTTTCCCCGACGGGCGAGAAGCAGAGCACGACGTGGAGGTTGCTCCGCACGCGAGACAGGAAGAAGTCGTAGAGGTTCTCGGAGGTCGGAGGGCGGCGAGGGTGCTGCCGCTTCATCACGGGAATCAGTTCCTGAGTGATGTCATCTAGCTCGTCACGAGCAAACAGGTTGGAAACTTCACCGCTCGCCAGGACGTTGTTCATGTATTCTGGAGAGAAGGAGGGCAGGGGAGGGAGAGAAGGAGGGGAGGGGAGGGGAGAGGGAGAGGGAGAGGAGAGGGAGAGGAGGGGGATAGGAGACGGAGAGAAGAGAGGAAGAGAGAGGAGAGGGAAAGGAGAGGGGAGGGAGAAGAGAGGATAAAGGGAGAGGAGAGAGGGAGAGGAACAGGGAGAGGAAGAGGGAAAAAGGGAGAGGAGAGGATAGTGGGAGAAGGAGAGAGGGAGAGGAGAGGGAAGAGAGAGGAGAGAAAAAGGGAGAGGAAGAGGTAGAGGG
>NC_135868.1:535000-555000 GCF_031162955.1 Sander vitreus
TTGTCACATGTTCCTAAAACTAATCACTAACACAACACATTGTCACATGTTCCTAAAACTAATCACTAACACAACACATTGTCACATGTTCCTAAAACTAATCACTAACACAACACATTGTCACATGTTCCTAAAACTAATCACTAACACAACACATTGTCACATGTTCCTAAAACTAATCACTAACACAACACATTGTCACATGTTCCTAAAACTAAGGGCGTTTTCACACCGACAGCCTTTAGTTCGGTTGAATCAAACCAGAGTTTGTTTGCCCCGCTGCTGCGGTCTGTTGGGCAGGTGAGAACGCAGCAATCGAACTCTGGTGCACACTAAAAGTGGACCAAACAAACGTACCGAGACCTGCTTGAAGAGGTGGTCTCGGTGATAATTTTAATGAAATGAGCTGGTTTGACCACTAGACCAGAACACAGGACCTTCTTCCTGTATTTACTTTCTTGCTCCCGCCCCCCAGACATATCCGACCAATAAGAGGGCTGGACGTTCTTGCCTGATTTGTAATGACGCATTTTGGTACGCTTGGATTTTTCGAGGTGTGAAACCAAACCAAACCAAACCGACCCGACCGAAGGCAAATCGCTCCAAGTTTACTAACTCACCAACTGATTCGGACCAAAGCAAACGAACTACAGGTGTGAAAGCCTTAACACAACACTGCCTTTTCGTCACTTTTTTGTCGCCTTTGTGTCGCCTTTTTGTCGCCTTTTTGTCACCTTTTTGTCATCTTTGTGTCGCCTTTTTGTCACCTTTTAGTCGCCTTTATGTCGCTTTTTGTCGCCTTTTTGTTGCCTTTTTGTCACCTTTTTGTCATCTTTGTGTCGCCTTTTTGTCATCTTTGTGTCGCCTTTGTGTCGCCTTTTAGTCGCCTTTGTGTCGCCTTTTAGTCGCCTTTGTGTTGCCTTTGTGTCGCCTTTTAGTCGCCTTTGTGTCACCTTTGTGTCGCCTTTGTGTTGCCTTTGTGTCGCCTTTGTGTCACCTTTGAGTCGCCTTTGAGTCGCCTTTTAGTCGCATTTGTGTCACCTTTGTGTCGCCTTTGTGTCACCTTTGTGTCGCCTTTGTGTTGCCTTTGTGTCGCCTTTTTGTCGCCTTTTTGTCACCTTTTTGTCATCTTTGTGTCGCCTTTTTGTCACCTTTTAGTCGCCTTTATGTCGCTTTTTGTCGCCTTTTTGTTGCCTTTTTGTCACTTTTGTCATCTTTGTGTCGCCTTTGTGTTGCCTTTTTGTCGCCTTTGTGTCACCTTTGAGTCGCCTTTGAGTCGCCTTTTAGTCGCATTTGTGTCACCTTTGTGTCGCCTTTGTGTCACCTTTGTGTCGCCTTTGTGTCGCCTTTGTGTCGCCTTTGTGTCGCCTTTGTGTCGCCTTTTAGTCGCCTTTTAGTCGCCTTTGTGTCACCTTTGTGTCGCCTTTGTGTCACCTTTGTGTCGCCTTTGTGTCGCCTTTGAGTCGCCTTTTAGTCGCATTTGCGTCACCTTTGAGTCGCCTTTGTGTCGCCTTTGTGTCGCCTTTGTGTCACCTTTGTGTCGCCTTTGTGTCGCCTTTGAGTCGCCTTTGTGTCACCTTTTAGTCGCCTTTGTGTTGTCTTTGTGTCGCCTTTGTGTTGCCTTTTAGTCGCCTTTGTGTCACCTTTGTGTCGCCTTTGTGTCACCTTTTAGTCGCCTTTGTGTCGCCTTTGTGTTGCCTTTTAGTCTAACACAACACATTGTCACATGTTCCTAAAACTAATCACTAACACAACACATTGTCACATGTTCCTAAAACTAATCACTAACACAACACATTGTCACATGTTCCTAAAACTAAGGGCGTTTTCACACCGACAGCCTTTAGTTCGGTTGAATCAAACCAGAGTTTGTTTGCCCCGCTGCTGCGGTCTGTTGGGCAGGTGAGAACGCAGCAATCGAACTCTTGTGCACACTAAAAGTGGACCAAACAAACGTACCGAGACCTGCTTGAAGAGGTGGTCTCGGTGATAATTTTAATGAAATGAGCTGGTTTGACCACTAGACCAGAACACAGGACCTTCTTCCTGTATTTACTTTCTTGCTCCCGCCCCCCAGACATATCCGACCAATAAGAGGGCTGGACGTTCTTGCCTGATTTGTAATGACGCATTTTGGTACGCTTGGATTTTTCGAGGTGTGAAACCAAACCAAACCAAACCGACCCGACCGAAGGCAAATCGCTCCAAGTTTACTAACTCACCAACTGATTCGGACCAAAGCAAACGAACTACAGGTGTGAAAACGCCTTAACACAACACTGCCTTTTCGTCACTTTTTAGTCGCCTTTGTGTCATTTTTTTGTCGCCTTTTTGTCGCCTTTTTGTCACCTTTTTGTCATCTTTGTGTCGCCTTTTTGTCACCTTTTAGTCGCCTTTATGTCGCTTTTTGTCGCCTTTTTGTTGCCTTTTTGTCACTTTTGTCATCTTTGTGTCGCCTTTTTGTCATCTTTGTGTCGCCTTTGTGTCGCCTTTTTGTCATCTTTGTGTCGCCTTTTAGTCGCCTTTGTGTCGCCTTTGTGTTGCCTTTTAGTCGCCTTTGTGTCGCCTTTGTGTCGCCTTTGTGTCGCCTTTGTGTCGCCTTTGAGTCACCTTTTAGTCGCCTTTGAGTCACCTTTTAGTCGCATTTGCATCACCTTTGAGTCGCCTTTGTGTCACCTTTGTGTCGCCTTTGAGTCGCCTTTGTGTCGCCTTTTAGTCGCCTTTGTGTTGTCTTTGTGTTGTCTTTGTGTCGCCTTTGTGTTGCCTTTTAGTCGCCTTTGAGTCGCCTTTGTGTTGTCTTTGTGTTGCCTTTGTGTTGCCTTTTAGTAGCCTTTGAGTCGCCTTTGTGTCGCCTTTGTGTTGCCTTTGTGTCGCCTTTGTACACTGTCACATGTTCCTAAAACTAATCACTAACACAACACACACTAACAATAAATTAAACTGTTGAACGATGATGATTCCTTTGAGATGTCAGATACTTTTACATAAAACACTTCCAAATATCATTGCCAAACCCACCAGACTCCATGTAAATAAACAGGACTTTTAGCGTGTATAGAGCCAGCATATCTCCACCAGACTCCATGTAAATAAACAGTACTTTTAGCGTGTATAGAGCCAGCATATCTCCACCGGACTCCATGTAAATAATCAGGACTTTTAGCGAGTATAGAGCCAGCATATCTCCACCAGACTCCATGTAAATAAACAGTACTTTTAGCGTGTATAGAGCCAGCATATCTCCACCAGACTCCATGTAAATAAACAGGACTTTTAGCGTGTATAGAGCCAGCATATCTCCACCGGACTCCATGTAAATAATCAGGACTTTTAGCGAGTATAGAGCCAGCATATCTCCACATGTAAATGGGTGAATTAAGGGTTTATTTCAACCAAACCAGAGTGGTGATTGTTGGAACAGTGGAAAGATGAACCAAGACGGCTTTTGATAGTTTGGTTTAGTTTATGTCCACTTTGAATGAAGTGTGTTTTACGATGATAAAAATCCTGATTATTTACATGGAGTCTGGTGTAGTTTGGTGATGGTGATTTCGGGGCTGTTTCATGTTAAACTAAAAGGATCTTACGCTTGAACAAAAAGGTCTATCTCTTTCCATAATGTTACTTAGACACAAACACTTGAGAAAAAAAGGGTCCAGGTCAAAAATAAATACAAAATACCAAAGATACCCTTTAAAATGTGAAGAGAAAAAGTGTTTTCTACCTGCCAGATCCGGCTGAGGTCCCTCAGGTTGAAGATGTAGTGAAACTTAGCAGGAGACGGTAACATCTGAGGAGGAGAGACGGCTTCATTAGATCTGTTCAAGTCTGACCAATATCTGTCTGCATGTAACAGTCACTCAGACTATGAGATATACGAGATGTAAACTTGAGAGAAAGTTAAAGGACAAATCCGGCGTAAAATGAACCTAGGGCTTAATAACATATGTGTACCTAGTCGACCGTTCTCTGGGATCTGTTTTCATGCTAATAGAACGTGTCGCTAGCTTTAAACAAGTTAGCACAAAAGACAGTAGCAGTGTGCAACCAGTAACCAGTAACACAGCTCAATGACTGTTTTATAAGATGGCGGCCGAATGTAAACAGGAACGCTACGGTCTTTAACCCTTGTGTTGTCTTCCCATTTCCCTTTCTGGGGCAACATTTCAAATTAAAACTTTTTTTCAAAAAAAATTTCGTCACTTTTTTCTAAAAAATTTCGGCACTTTTTTCTAAAAAAATTTTGTCACTTTTTTCTAAAAAAATTTTGTCACTTTTTTCTAAAAAAATTTTGTCACTTTTTTCTAAAAAATTTTGTCACTTTTTTCTAAAAAATTTCAGCACTTTTTTCAAAAAAAAATTCGTCACTTTTTTCTAAAAAATTTCGTCACTTTTTTCTAAAAAATTTCGTCACTTTTTTAAAAAATTTCGTCACTTTTTTTCCAAAACATTTCGGCAGTTTTTCAAACAATTTCGGCACTTTTTAAAAAAAAATCCAACACTTTTTTCCCAAAAAATTCGGCACTTTTTTCTAAAAAAATTTTGCACTTTTTCAAAAAAAATTGGCAGTTTTTAAAAAAAAATTGGCACTTTCTCAAATAATTTTGGCACTTCTAAAAAATTTCAGCACTTTTTAAAAAATTTCGGCACTATTTCAAAAAAATTTCGGCACTTTTTCAAAAAAAAATCGGCACTTTTTCTAAAAAAATTTCTGCACTTTTTCAAAAAAATTCCGGCACTTTTTCAAAAAAAAATCGGCACTTTTTCTAAAAAAATTTCGGCACTTTTTCAAAACAATTCGTCACTTTTTTTCTAAAAAATTTCGGCACTTTTTAAAAAAGATTCAGCACTTTTTTCAAAACAATGTCTGCAAAAAAGCAACTACAGCAAGCGTGACAAGCGTGACGTGAACCCCGCTCTCCTGGGTGAAAGTCCTGTGTTTGACCCATCCACCCCCCCAACCAACCTCCTTACATACTCCTCTCTAAATCCTCTCTAACTGCTGCTCTCCCCGCTGCGTTACACAAACACGCTGAAAGACGCCTTTTTCATCGCATCAGACGCTGACAGACACTGTCCAAACGTCCTGATTTTACCAGTTCAGAATGAGAACAGGTTGCTGCATGGTATACTGAGTCCAGCATTTTCAGAGAAGATTGATTTGCATGTGCATGTATACAATATCACAAAAAAAAGCTGCCTTGCCAAGTTTGAACCACTTCTCGATACCTAATGAATATATATTTTATTTTACCTTTGCCTTCACGGCCTGCCACACCCGCCTGGTGGTGGGAACGAGGGCAGTGGCGAGCTGGCAGACCCCGGCGGCAAAGCCTCTCTCTGGGCAGAAGTATCCCGCAGCCACGGTGCCGAAGATCTTATCGATGGAGGAGTTGGAGGGCAGCGTACAGTTAAAGATGGAGAACTGCCTCTTCAGACGCTGAGGGATGTCGTTCCGCCCGCCGCCCGGGTGGATCATGGCCGCCACCAGCTGTTGAAAAGGTTATCGCACTCTTTATTTATTCAAATAGAACAGAGGGCTTGGAAAGATGTGAATGAGAGGGGGAAACACCAGAGCAGGGGGAATGAGAGGGGGAAACGAATGAGAGGGGGGGGAAACACCAGAGCAGGGGGAATGAGAGGAGGAAACGCCAGATCGGGGGGGAATGAGAGGGAGGAACACCAGAGCAGGAGGATTGAGAGGGGGAAACGCCAGAGCAGGGGGAATGAGAGGGGGAACGCCAGAGCAGGGGGAATGAGAGGGAGGAACACCAGAGCAGGGGGATTGAGAGGGGGAAACGCCAGAGCAGGGGGAATGAGAGGGGAATGGGAGGGGGAAACACCAGAGCAGGGGGGAATGAGAGGGGGATAACACCAGATCGGGGGAATGAGAGGGGGTAACACCAGAGCAGGGGGAATGAGAGGGGGAAACGAATGAGAGGGGGAAACACCAGAGTAGGGGGAATGAGAGGAGGAAACGCCAGATCGGGGGATGAGGGGGGCGAACAGGGGGGATGAGAGGGAAACGCCAGAGCAGGGGGAATGAGAGGGGGAAACACCAGATCGGGGGGAATGAGAGGGGGGAAACACCAGAGCAGGGGGGAATGAGAGGGGGAAACACCAGATCAGGGGGAATGAGAGGGAGGAACACCAGAGCAGGGGGGAATGAGAGGGGGGAACAGCAGAATATATTCCTTTTTAAACAAAAACGTAGCAGTGTGAATGTAGCCTGAGCCTACAGAAAATATGTATTGTATTTGGATGTACATTTTGTGAATGTGAAATGCCCCCCCCCCACTTTCCCACCTGGAATCGCCCCTGCGTCCAGGATCTAAAATCTGATGCCGTTAATCAGAAACTAAAGTCCAGATCATTTGTAGCTGAAGGAAGAAAGTGAAAGAGACCGTTACCTGAACGTCCACCACAGTGATGAACTCTCCGGGACGATCCAGACTGTAGAAACCTCCCTGCTCCATCAGCTGACGCACAATCTCATTGGTTATCTGAAGGACACGGAGGCGGGAAGAAACTAGACTCCATGATGTGATTGGTTACCCAGGTGGAGGTGTTATTCATGACATAAACACGGGTTATTCTGGTTTGCTTAATGTGGTATAACTTTTAAACTGTCTATCAAACGACAGCAACACACACACACACACACACACACACACACACACACACACACACACACACACACACACACACACACACACACAGACATGCACACACACACACACACACACACACACACACACACACACACACACACACACACACACACACACACACACACACACACACACACACACACACACACACACACACACACACAGACACACACACACACACACACACACACACACACACACACACACACACACACACACACACACACACACACACACACACACACACACACACACACACACACACACACACACACACACACACACACACACACACACACACACACACACAGACACACACACACAGACACACACACACACACAGACACACACACAGACACACACCCACACACACACACACTTTTAAACTGTCTTATCAAATTGTTTTCATTCATTAAACTGTTTTTTTTGTAACGCTAACTGCTGTATCAATACTATTATTATATATAATCATGATTAGTTATCTGTAGTAGAAAAGAGAAGACCAGATTTGAATCTATATTTAATTAATTAATTAATTAAAAAGAAAACAGATTTACTTTTGGTTTTCCATGTTGAAGACTTTTTTGGTCAAACTTGATATTTAAAAAGAAGCAGCGAACAAAAAGAGCAAAGCAAACGATGAAACAGAAAGAGGCGACCAATCAGAGCGAGCGTGGGGCCGACCTGGTCTCCCCATTCGTTGATGACGGGCATGTTGATGTCGTCTATGAAGACGGTCATCCTGCGTCCGGCCGGCGGCCCGTAGGTGGCGCCCATGCGTTTATCGATGTAGCTCTCCACCGTTCTCTGGAACATGCTGGGCAGCGTGGCCGACGAGAAGTTCACCGTCTTACTGAGGTGGAGCTCCGGGTCCAGCTTACTGGTGTAGCCCTGCAGGGGGAGAGGAGAGAGAGAGAGAGGGGAGGGAGAGAGAGGGAAGGAAGAGAGGGAAGGGAGAGAGGGAAGGGGAGGGAGAGAGGGGAACACCTAGCATTAGCATTAGCTAGCATTATGCTGCATTCAGACAGGGAAACAAAGATCCAGCAATTCAATGTTCAATTTGTATAATAAAAAAATGTTGGAAATGATTTTTGTTTTCAAATCAACAAGCACATTGTTGTACTAAAGCACACGCACACACACACACACACACACACACACACACACACGCACACACACACACACACACACACACACACACACACACACGCACACACACACACACACACACACACACACACACACAGAGACACACACACACACACACACGCACACACACACACACACACACACACACACACAGAGACACACACACACACACACACACACACACACACACACACACACACACACACACACAAACACACACACACACACACACACACACACACACACAGACACACACACACGCACACGCACACAGACACACACACAGACACACATACACACAGACACACACACACACACACAAATGTAGAGTTGTTGGAGAAGAATGACTTCCTCTCTGACTTTAATCATGACGGTCTTGGCGGTTCCCTGCTCTCCGATCAGCAGCACGGCCTTCCTCTGCTTCACGATGGTCGTCATCAGGAAGTCCGTCCTCACGTTGTCCACGTTGGGAACCAGGATGGACGAGTAGTCGGGGACGTGGTCTTTGGGGTAAACGTACTCTGGCACCTGCAACATACACAGACAGTACGTAACGTACACCATCATGGGTGGTTCACTACAACGCTGTTCAGTTAAATAAATGATCACTTCACTACTTTCATTGAGTTTGGGTGTTATGGGCTGTGTCTCAAAGCGCGTACTTGCACACTACAAACACGTAGTTTGAAGTATATCGTGTAGATAACGCAAAAAGTCAGAGCACTGAAAGTACCAGGATGACCCCCTAAAAACGGTCAAAAAGTTCAGTGTGGAACGATGGACACTACGGGGAGGGACCAGGGACGTCGACCGGCAGCTGATTGGACGAACGCGTCACGTGGGTCTGGCTCCTCCCGGATTTCACTAACGAGCGTAATGGCGGCTCGTTCAGAATACGATCTCGTATTTTACGAAGATAGTTCACCGAAACGTGTTTCTGAAAACATTTTAAGACAGAAACAGGCCGTGCAGTTGCTGAATCTTCATTTCAGATCAACAAAGGTCAGTTTAGAAGATTTTCGTCAGATTTTCAGAGGCGGCGAGCCGAGCCAACCGCTCGTCATTGCCGGTAAGTGTTTTAACGTAAGTGTTCATTTCGGGACAATGCTAACCATCGGAAGTGGGCTCTACGGCAGGAAGTGGTCAGTGCACGTTAGCAGTGTACTGACAGAAGTATGCAGAATGAGACACAGCCTTAGCCAATGTTATAGCATTTGAAGAAAAAACTATTGATAAAAGAACGTAAAAAAGCCAAAAAAACCCACAAAAGGCTCAGAAAAAGTCGACAAACATTGGAAAAAGTGACAAAAACATCGGGGAAAGCCACAAAAGTGTCGAAAAAATACGACCAAACGAGGGGGAAACGCCAGAGCAGGGGGGATGAGAGGGGGAAACGCCAGAGCAGGGGGAACGAGAGGGGGAAATGCCAGAGCAGGGGGAATGAGAGGGGGAACACCAGAGCAGGGGGAACGAGAGGGGGGAAACGCCAGAGCAGGGGGGAACGAGAGGGGGGAAACGCCAGAGCAGGGGGAACGAGAGGGGGAAACGCCAGAGCAGGGGGAATGAGAGGGGGAACACCAGAGCAGGGGGAATGAGAGGGGAAACACCAGAGCAGGGGAATGAGAGGGGGAAACGCCAGAGCAGGGGGAATGAGAGGGGGAAACGCCAGAGCAGGGGGAATGAGAGGGGGAAACGCCAGAGCAGGGGGAATGAGAGGGGGAAACGCCAGAGCAGGGGGGAATGAGAGGGGGAACACCAGAGCAGGGGGAATGAGAGGGGGAACACCAGAGCAGGGGGAACGAGAGGGGGGGAACACCAGAGCAGGGGGAATGAGAGGAGGTATAAGGTTTAGGTTTAGTTCTGGTGGTGAGACGGCAGTAAGACGTTTTTTTAAAGTAAATGCTGTAGTACAACTAGCAGGAAATACGTTATAACTGAGGTAAGTTTGGAGACACTACCTTATTTAATCATTCAATCAATAGATATTTTTGTATCTCGTTTCGGTGTTGTAGTTTGTAGACGCTCCCTAAGTGCTTGTCTCGCCGTCTCAACACCTGAACTAAACAGAGCTGGATTAACACAACTTTCATGCATTTCTGTCACATCTACAGCAGTCAGATTCACTGTCTTCACTCGGGAGGAATCACCTCACATGGGGAGCTCTGGTAATGACATTTAGAGCCTGTTTAGAGGCTAAAAGCACGTTTAAAACCTGCCCTGTTTAAGCCTGCTGGGTGCTAACGCTAGCAGGAGGATAACACGGTGTAGGCAGCACTGATTGGTTGTTTTTCTCGCTACTGACAGCTCTCCACATTTACACACAACAGAGCTACGTGTTGAAAATTGTCCTTTAAGAAAAAGAGAGGCTGTATGTATATTTGTATATGTACGTAGTTTGTAATGAAGCCCTGCAGAGATAAGAAATCAGAATATGTGGAAAATCTCATTGAGAAGAAATTTAGTGTTGTTTCCATGAATCTATCTGCAGGAGACATCAAATGAAATGTATGTGTACGATAAAGAGACAGTTTAGTGTCCACGGACCTTGTTGGACCAGTGCTCCCACTGTCCCTGCTCGTTGACGGTGAACTCAAAGATAGTCTGCTCGTCCTGAGTGAGCGGCAGGTCCAGAGACGAGCTGTGGTTCTTCAAACACAAACCATAAACAGGACTGTTAGAGCCCCCCCTAGAGGACACGTCACACTTTACACCCCATAGGCGCTGTCTGTACACGATCTGTGCTGCCTGCACGATCCGACATGCGCATGAGCAAGATGTTCACGCATGCGAGGATGACAATCCTGTTTACGACACTGCACGGAAATCATTTCCAACATTTTTTTATTATACAAATTATGCAGCATAATGCTAGCTAATGCTAATGCTAGGTGTTCCCCTCTCTCCCTCCCCTCTTTCCCTCTCTCCCTCTCTCTCCCCTCTCTCCCATCTCTCCCTCCCCTCTCTTCCTTCCGTCTCTCCCTCTCCTCTCTCCCTCCCCTTTTTCCCTCTCTCTCCCATCTCTCCCTCCCCTCTCTTCCTTCCGTCTCTCCCTCTCCGTCTCTCCCTCTCCTCTCTCCCTCTCTCCCTCTCTCTCCCTCCCTCTCTCCCGTCTCTCCCTCCCTCTCTTCCTCTCCCTCTCTCCCTCTCTCTCTCTCTCCTCTCTCCCTCCCCTTTTTCCCTCTCTCTCCCATCTCTCCCTCCCCTCTCTTCCTTCCGTCTCTCCCTCTCCTCTCTCCCTCTCCTCTCTCCCTCTCTCCCTCTCTCTCCCTCCCCTCTCTCCCGTCTCTCCCTCCCCTCTCTTCCTTCCGTCTCTCCCCTCTCCCTCTCCCTCCCCTCTTTCCCTCTCCCTCTCTCTCCCCCCCCTCTCTCCCATCTCTCCCTCCCCTCTCCTTCCGTCTCTCCCTCTCCTCTCTCCCTCTCCTCTCTCCCTCTCTCCCTCTCTCTCCCTCCCCTCTCTCCCGTCTCTCCCTCCCCTCTCTCCCGTCTCTCCCTCTCCTCTCTCCCTCTCCTCTCTCCCTCTCCCCCTCTCTCCCTCCCCTCTCCTCTTTCCCTCCCCTCTCTTCTTTCCCTCTCCTCTCCCCCTCCCCTCTCCCCCTCCCCTCCACGCTTGCACACCTTTTCTCGGTCCATGCTACACCCTTTTAGCAAACTTCATGGAAATCACACCGACACACACACACACACACACACACACACACACACACACACACACACACACACACACACACACACACACACACACACAGACACACACACACACACACCCCCACTGACACACACGCACACGCACACACACGCACACACACACAGACACTGACACTGACACACACACCGATAAACACCCCTACCTTCAGGAAGGCCTCCATCTTGGCTCTGTCGTCCAGCTCCAGGACCGCCCCGAGAGACCACATCACCGCAAAGACAAAAAGTCGGCCCACGTCGCCATGACAACCCTGTTTCTCATCCGCTGCTGGGAGCAAACCCTGAACACACAAATAAGAACAAGACAAAATGACCTCTGACCCCCGGAAACATCAGCACGATTATAGAAGAGGAATTTAATAACTTAATCATTACAACAAAACAGTCCACAGTGTTCAATTCCGCGGTCCTTGTTGTCAAGGAAACATTTTCTTTATCTTCTGGAGGCCAAAACCATCACGTATCACCCAACACAAACCAGTTAGGGTCCTATCCTGCACCCGGCGCAGCGCAAAGCCCGACCCAAGTGTCTTATTTTAAGACCGTCCAGCACCCACGTCGTCTAAATAACAAATGCACCTGGGTCTTACAGGGAGGTGTGTTCAGGTGCATTCTGGGTCGTGCTGGTCTTACAGGGAGGTGTGTTCAGGTGCATTCTGGGCGTGCTGGTCTTACAGGGAGGTGTGTTCAGGTGCATTCTGGACGTGCTGGTCTTACAGGGAGGTGTGTTCAGGTTCATTCTGGGCGTGCTGGTCTTCCAGGGAGGTGTGTTCAGGTGCATTCTGGGCGTGCTGGTCTTACAGGGAGGTGTGTTCAGGTGCATTCTGGGCGTGCTGGTCTTACAGGGAGGTGTGTTCAGGTGCATTCTGGGCGTGCTGGTCTTACAGGGAGGTGTGTTCAGGTTCATTCTGGGCGTGCTGGTCTTACAGGGAGGTGTGTTCAGGTGCATTCTGGGCGTGCTGGTCTTACAGGGAGGTGTGTTCAGGTGCATTCTGGGAGTATTGCTATCTTGAGGCAGTGGGAAGTGATGGCACCATTGACCAACAAAAACCTGGTCTAAAGTCAATAACGCAGCATTTCATTGTTATTTTAACAGAGCATTAGTAAAATGCTCCTAGACTCGTGCACAGCACGTGCACACTATGCTTGTTACACACACAGGGGACGCACAGCAGCACACACACATGCAGAAGATTACAAATACAAATATTACGGTGCAAATCCTCCATCATAACAGCAATGCTCCAAGGTCCAAACGCGCCTGGCTTTTAAAGGGAATGGGAGATGATCTCTGATTGGTTGATTGCATGTTACGCCCAAAACACACCTCTGATTAATGAAGACACTAAGTACAACCCTTTTGAACCATGCGCCCGGCGCACGGACCCTTTTTTACCGCCGTCAAACTAGCAAAAGAGGATTTGGACACGCCCTAAACACACCTGCAGCAGGCGCTTCACGTAAAATAGGGCCCTTAGTGTGAACGGTGTAAAGAGCTTCCCGCTGAGCAACAGTGACATGAAAGAAATCTCCACTCTGCCACAGTGTGTCCATGTTTAACGTCAGCGTCGTACCTGCAGCAGGTCGATACTCTGTCTGATGTACATACACTCCAACACCTGCATCTTAGGAGACACAGCGGTGGAGACAAAGTCCAACAAGTCCTGTGGGAGGAACAGAAAAACACATTTAATCAGATATTTTTATATTTTCTCAGGGCGCTTTCACACCTATAATTCCAGGATGAAGTTGCAACATCGCAAAGCGGTTTTGCCGCCTATCATGTGTAAGGCTGCTTAATGCTTTAATACTTAGATGAAAAAATGAAAGCTAAAATGTATGACTAACCTAAAAGGTATAAATGTAAACACCGACTGTGATGTATTTTCTCTCTGCATGTTTATTTTTAACAGAAATGAACAGAACGTAATGGCTGCTGAGGAGGCCACCTGGTAGCAGCAGTTGAAGCAGAGTCTGAGGGCCTCGGCCTGCTGCTCCGGGAGCGTCTGTAGCCAGGCCTGCAGGACGGGGCTCCAGCCCAGCACCGACGAACTCATGAACACCATCCCGTTCCTGGACACCGTCGCCGGGGAGGCGTTGTCGATGTTGTGCGGCTCGAAAACAATCTGCAGGAAGGACACAGAGGACGAGGCTTCACTTTGGATCTTCTAAAGCAGTGGTTCTCAAATGGTTCCCCTAGGGGTACTCTGGAGGACTGCAGGGGGTACGTGTTCCCCTAGGGGTACTCTGGAGGACTGCAGGGGGTACGTGTTCCCCCTAGGGGTACTCTGGAGGACTGCAGGGGGTACGTGTTCCCCCTAGGGGTACTCTGGAGGACTGCAGGGGGTACGTGTCCCCCTAGGGGTACTCTGGAGGACTGCAGGGGGTACGTGAGATTTTTTTGCAAAATGTTTTTCAGTTCCAAGGCTGTAGTTCCTTCTACTGTCTTTTTTTCTCCACGTTGTCTCCTTTTTTTGAAGGTCTTGTCGTTTGTTTTGACCTGTTTTTTGACACTTTTTTCAAAGTTTGTCGCTTATTTTTTGTCCCTTTTGTCGTCCTAGTGTTGCCTTCCTTCTTTCTACTGTGTCTCTTTTTTCTAAGTTTTTGTCTCCTTTTTCCATCATCATCTAAATGTTGTCCAGGTCCAAGGCTGTAGTTTAGTAAATCTATCGCTGACATCGCTGTACTCTTCCTCTTTATAGAGACCGTTTTTTGCGCTGGTTAGGGGGTACATGGCTTAAAAACACTGTTCAAAGGGGGAACATTATTGAAAAAAGATTGAGAACCAGTGACCAGATTAGTTCTTCTACTGGAGATAAAAACACTTGGTGCACCGAGATCACTTTTGGCTCTTAAAAACCAAAACTTAGCAACTTAAATATAGCCTGATGAAAGTAAAACAAACAGACAGACAGACAGACAGACAGACAGACAGACAGACAGACAGACAGACAGACAGACGTTTAGATGTCACCTTGCAGCAGGACGCCATGGGGATTCGGTCTCCGTTCGCCAGCGTCAGAGTTTTGTTGTCGTCCAGAACCGAGTTCAGGTTCTCGATCCAGATGGCGTCTACAGGACCGTCCAGCACGATCCAGATGTATTCCCCCTGACACACACACACACAAACACACACACAAAGACACGCACACACACGCACGCACACACACACACACACACACAAAGACACGCACACACACGCACGCACGCACACACACACACACACACACATACACAAAGAGACACACACACACACACACACACATACACACACATGCATGCATACACACACACAAACAGACAGAGACACAAAGAGACAAACACACACACACAAACAGACAGAGACACAAAGAGACATACACGCACACACAAACGCAAGCACCACCATACACACACACACACATACACAAAGAGACACACACACACATACATGCACACACACAGAGACACACACACACACACACACACGCTGTGTGACTATACTGAATAAAAACATTTGATCGCAAAAGAAATGTAATGAAATCTCCATCCAACCTTCTTGGCTTTGAGAGTCTTCCTCCACAGAGTGGAGAAGACGCCGTCGGTCCAGTCGTTGGTGGTGACGTCCAGCGTGCCGAACATCTGCGAGGCCGTGATCGCTTTAGGGTTCATCCTCATCTCGCGGTGGGGGGAGCCACACTCCGACATGGCCTTCATCAGCGTGTGGATGCAGGCCGTCTTCCCGGCACCGCTGGGACCCAACGTCATCATACCTGCACACACAAACATGTTCTTTACAGGAAACGGCTGAGCTTCCTCGTCTCCTGAGACAGCATGTAAGTGAGTGCATGTTCCTTCTTGAAAGTTTAGATTTTAAGTACTCATATAATGCTTTTTGTTTTTTTCCCACTTTCCTTTATTGTGTTATATATCTTTTTTGTGTACATGTTATAGGTTTACAAAGTGAAAAAGCCCAAAGTCCACCCCAAAGGGACTTATCATCTCCAACAGAAAACACTGTTCACCAACTGCTCCAAACAGCTCTATTGTAGTCCAGCCTTTACTTCAGAGACAAACGTGGTCACTTTGGAACACACGTTATAATGCTCGCCTAGCTGCTAGCATGGCACGCCCTCATACTCTGCTTCTGACTGGCTAGTAGTCCTTACCTAGGTACTGTCAGGGCACGCCCTCATACTCTGCTTCTGACTGGCTAGTAGTCCTTACCTAGGTACTGTCAGGGCACGCCCTCATACTCTGCTTCTGACTGGCTAGTAGTCCTTACCTAGGTACTGTCAGGGCACGCCCTCATACTCTGCTTCTGACTGGCTAGTAGTCCTTACCTAGGTACTGTCAGGACACGCCCTCATACTCTGCTTCTGACTGGCTAGTAGTCCTTACCTAGGGTACTGTCAGGACACGCCCTCATACTCTGCTTCTGACTGGCTAGTAGTCCTTACCTAGGTACTGTCAGGGCACGCCCTCATACTCTGCTTCTGACTGGCTAGTAGTCCTTACCTAGGTACTGTCAGGACACGCCCTCATACTCTGCTTCTGACTGGCTAGTAGTCCTTACCTAGGTACTGTCAGGGCACGCCCTCATACTCTGCTTCTGACTGGCTAGTAGTCCTTACCTAGGTACTGTCAGGGCCCTCATACTCTGCTTCTGACTGGCTAGTAGTCCTTACCTAGGTACTGTCAGGGCACGCCCTCATACTCTGCTTCTGACTGGCTAGTAGTCCTTACCTAGGTACTGTCAGGGCACACCCTCATACTCTGCTCCTGACTGGCTAGTAGTCCTTACCTAGGTACTGTCAGGACACGCCCTCATACTCTGCTTCTGACTGGCTAGTAGTCCTTACCTAGGTACTGTCAGGACACGCCCTCATACTCTGCTTCTGACTGGCTAGTAGTCCTTACCTAGGTACTGTCAGGACACGCCCTCATACTCTGCTTCTGACTGGCTAGTAGTCCTTACCTAGGTACTGTCAGGGCACGCCCTCATACTCTGCTTCTGACTGGCTAGTAGTCCTTACCTAGGTACTGTCAGGGGCCCTCATACTCTGCTTCTGACTGGCTAGTAGTCCTTACCTAGGTACTGTCAGGGCCCTCATACTCTGCTTCTGACTGGCTAGTAGTCCTTACCTAGGTACTGTCAGGGCCCTCATACTCTGCTTCTGACTGGCTAGTAGTCCTTACCTAGGTACTGCACGTGTGCGACTGCCAACAAAGATGTTACAGCAGTGAGAGGTTTTAGGTTTTAGGAGATGACAAATCGTTAGGATGTTTGCTTTGGTTGTGTGTGTAATGATGGGTACCGTGTCGGACTCTTTGGGTCTCGTAGAGCTGAACCAGTTTGAGGATCCAGGGGGGATGAGGGATCAGACCGGCCTGCTCAGCCTGCTTGAAGATGGACGACTCCAAGTCTGGATACCCGGCTTTATCCAGAACTACAGAGGAAGATTGTAACAAAACACATTCATATGAAGTAAGACACTGCCATGTACTTGAATGAATACAAATGACAGCTATAGAATAAAGCAGTCCCTTTACGGTTAAACTTACTTATTATGGAATAGTTCCTAGCAAATGTTTGTCTCCACATCCAAAACCACTCTGATTAGAAACTCTACGCATAGTTTGCATCAACAGAGGGATGTTCTGAGTGTGTTTCAGTGTGTTTTGTAGTGAGAGAGAGAAACGTACCAATACCAGGAAACAGATCATTGATCAGACTCATGAACAGAGGCTCGTCCTCGTCAACCTGCAGAGACACGGAGAGAAGCAACACATTCTCACTCCCATCTCGTAAAATACAGACGCTTGGTCAGGTGCCTTTGTTGTTGTTATTGATGCTAAAAGTCTCCTTTAGCGTCAATAACGCGCTTGGTCGGGACTTCTGGCGTCTCTTTTGATGCAGTTATGTTAAGGAAAAGGTTGCAGGTGGGCTTCTGTTTCCGTGACACGCGGGAAGAATGGGACGGTTAAAGAAGAAAGCGACTTTAGAAAACAGGACCCTGTGTAGCTGACGCTCTCCCCGCTACGTTCTACAAACACGCTGATGAACCCTTTTTTCGTCGCTTCAGACGCTGACAGCCACTGTCCAAACGTCCTGATTTTACGAGTTCGGAGTGAGAACGGGTTGAGAGAAGCTACATGAGGACAAAATCAACTTAAGACAGAACAGTGGTACACCAAGACACAGTTATGAATTACAAAGGATATGTAAAATATTGCACATGCCCTGCAGGGGCGGAGCTAGACTCTCAGTACAGTGGGGGCGGAGCTTCATCATGGGGCCCTCTGCTACCAAGTCATTTTATAATTAAAAACACAAAGAAAAGCCACACTTTTTGACAAGTTTGTATGGAAGAACAAAGAAAGCAGTTTGCTAGTCAAGTAAAAATCTTTCAGCACCACGGACAGCGACAGCTGATGGACAGCAACAGCTGATGGACAGCGATGGTGCTGAACATGTGTTAACATTTGCTGATAAGTTTGCCGTTTGTTCGAAAATACAAATGTAACTTCATGACATTCACATTTTTGTATGTGTCTGCTTATAATGTAGTAGTTTTGTTGCCTGGTTTACCGTTGTAACCATGAGTTAAGTGACTGTTACGTTTGATAAGAAGATCTGGATTATCACAACGTGAGAACATATTCAGTAATTAGTTTCTTTCAGATAATAATCTGCAATGTGTCGTGGCGAGGCCCCCCCATTCTCGTCACGTGATGCAAGATCGGCGGCGTTTGAGGGGCCCTTAATTGGCACGGGGCCCCGGGGCGGCCGCATCCAAGCTATCTCCACTACTGCCTGTGATAAAAGATATCAATATGGGCGCCTGGGTAGCTCAGTTGGTAGGGCAGGCGCCCATATATAGAGGTTTACTCCTCGACTCTGACCTGCGGCCCTTTGCTGCATGTCATTCTCCCCTTTCATGTCTTCAGCTGTCCTATATAAATAAAGGCTAAAATGCCCAAAAACATTGTAAAAACGACACACACACACGCACACATGCACACACACACACGCACACACACCCACATGCACGCACGCACACACACACATGCACACACGCAAACACAAACACACGTGCACACACACACACACACACACGTGCATGCACGCACGCACACGCACACACACACACACACACACACACACACACACACACACACACACACACACACACACACACACACACTCACCAGTTTGGAGAGGTTCATGTCTCTCAGGACTCTCATCACCACAGTCTGCTCTGGTTCTGACGGGTTGGATCTCTTCACAGCTCCGAGCGTTCTCAAAACGGACAAAATGTTCCTCAGACCAAAATCATAATGGACCTGGTGCAACACAAAAACTGTTATGATTGAGACGATGCATGTTTGTAAGAAAGAAATGGGAAATCACACTTTGTTTTTAGCAATAATAAAGAAAAAGAAATCGGTCAAGCAAATGTCCTAATGGACATGAGAAGAAAGGTGTGCTGGTCGTATGGTCTGACCTGTTTGGAGAGCTGCTCCTCACACAGTTTGTAGAGGGTGTAGAACTTCCTGCTGAGGACCTGGTTGTCACGGAAACCCGCACTGGCCAGTTTGACCCTCATGATGATGGCTCGGTCCGGGACCATCATGGCGACGGTGCGAAACTGGATCTTGAGGTTCTCTGGCAGCTCCTGACGACCGGCGTAACCGGGGTTCTGGAGGACAGAGAAGTTACTGGTAAAGTCTGAACTGTTTCCCCCCTCTCATTCCCCCTGCTCTGGTGTTTCCCCCTCTCATTCCCCCTGCTCTGGTGTTCCCCCCTCTCATTCCCCCTGCTCTGGTGTTTCCCCCCTCTCATTCCCCCTGCTCTGGTGTTTCCCCCCTCTCATTCCCCCTGCTCTGGTGTTCCCCCCTCTCATTCCCCCCTGCTCTGGCGTTCCCCCCTCTCATTCCCCCCTGCTCTGGCGTTCCCCCCTCTCATTCCCCCTGCTCTGGCATTCCCCCTCTCATTCCCCCTGCTCTGGTGTTCTCTCATTTCCCCCCTGCTCTGGCGTCTCCCCCCTCTCATTCCCCCTGCTCTGGTGTTCCCCCCTCTCATTCCCCCTGCTCTGGTGTTCCCCCCTCTCATTCCCCCTGCTCTGGTGTTCCCCCCTCTCATTCCCCCTGCTCTGGTGTTCCCCCCTCTCATTCCCCCTGCTCTGGTGTTTCCCCCCTCTCATTCCCCCTGCTCTGGTGTTTCCCCCTCTCATTCCCCCTGCTCTGGTGTCTCCCCCTCTCATTCCCCCCTGCTCTGGCATTCCAGAGCAAAACAGCAATAATGCCCCTCCCTCAGAGCTCTGTTACCATGGTGAGGAAGATGCCAAACTCAGGGTCCATGTCGACCACGTCTCCGTCGGTGAAGACAAACTGTTTCTTCTTGTTCTTCTTACACTGCAGAACGATGTAGATCTGCTGGGCAGCGACGGACAGCACCGGCAGCTCGATGCGGTTAAACTCGTCAAAGCAACCCCA